>NW_027594782.1:0-12821 GCF_964213995.1 Mustelus asterias | reverse complement strand
AACCGACCAAAGTGAGGAAGGCAGATTTCCTCCCCTAAGGGGGACACTAGTGAACCAGATGGGGTTTTTTTTCATGACAATTCATAGTTTGTCACCATCACTGAGACCAGCTTTACAACTCCAGCTTTTATTAATTGAATTTAAATTCCACCGGCTGCCCTGGTGGGATTTGAACCCATGTCTGCAGACTGTCAGTTGTTCAGGGCCTCTGGATTTACTAGTCCAGTGACATTACCACGCCATCTTTCCCCCTGGGTAAGTTAGGGCGGGGCGGTGGCACAGTGGTTAGCACTGCTGCCTCACAGCGCCAGGGACCCGTGCCACCGTGCCGCCCCAAAAGACCATTCAGCAGTTTACTGATGCTCCCCCCCTCCCCTGTTGCCTCCGCCCCTCCCCAATCTCATTGAGCTTGTGATATTGGCACGGTGGCGCAGTGGTTAGCACTGCTGCCTCACAGCGCCAGGGACCCGTGCCACCCCCAAAAGACCATTCGGCAGTTTACTGGTGCCCCCTCCTCCTCTGGTGTCTCCACCCCTCCCTAATCTCATTGAGCTTGTGATACCTGAAAGATGGCAGTACGGTGGCACGGTGGTTAGCACTGCTGCCTCACAGCGCCAGGGACCCGGGTTCAATTCCCGGCTTGGGTCACAGTCTGTGCGGACTCTGCACGTTCTCCCCGTGTCGGCATGGGTTTCCTCCAAGCGTCCCGGTTTCCTCCCACAGTCTGATAGACGTGCTGGTTAGCTGCATTGGCCGTGCTAAATTCTCCCTCAGTGTGCCCGAACAGGCGCCGGAGTGCGGCGACTAGGGGATTTTCATAGTAGCTTCACTGCTGTGTTAATGTAAGCCTACTTGTGACACCAATAAATAAACTTTTAACTTTTAACACCTTGCTCCTAAAGACTTGAAGATGGTTCCACAGGCCCCCAAAATGCGGCCATGTTGAGTTCTGTAGGTGATGTACTTGGGGAAAGAAATTTCAGAATCAAAGCCCCCTGGAGGACAGGACTGGCCACTGCAGCATGACTGTTGACATAGGATCATTGAATGGAAACTGCAGTTGGCAGTGGAAGACTGGCAGGACTCAGAAGGAACGTTTGCGCGATTTTGAATGATGTGTGGGTATTTGCTTTGTCTCCCTGATCAGATACCTGATGTGTAGCGATGCAGAGGATCTGCGAGCGAAGGCAGAATGGGAGGGTAAGGGCAATGCGTCACGCACCAAACTCCTCGATAAACTTCACAGTAAGTCCCGCAACGTCGCTTCGTTCATCTTCCCTGCTTCTCCTGCACCCTGTCCTGGGAGTGTTTGATGGGGACAGTGTAGAGGGAGCTTTACTCTGTATCTAACCCCGTGCTGTACCTGTCCTGGGAGTGTTTGATGGGGGACAGTGTAGAGGGAGCTTTACTCTGTATCTAACCCCGTGCTGTACCTGTCCTGGGAGTGTTTGATGGGGACAGTGTAGAGGGAGCTTTACTCTGTATCTAACCCCGTGCTGTACCTGTCCTGGGAGTGTTTGATGGGGACAGTGTAGAGGGAGCTTTACTCTGTATCTAACCCCGTGCTGTACCTGTCCTGGGAGTGTTTGATGGGGACAGTGTAGAGGGAGCTTTACTCTGTATCTAACCCCGTGCTGTACCTGTCCTGGGAGTGTTTGATGGGGGACAGTGTAGAGGGAGCTTTACTCTGTATCTAACCCCGTGCTGTACCTGTCCTGGGAGTGTTTGATGGGGACAGTGTAGAGGGAGCTTTAACAAAGAACAATACAGCACAGGAACAGGCCCTTCGGCCCTCCAAGCCTGCACAGATCATGTGTTCCTAACTAGACCATCCGTTTGTATCCCTCTGTTCCCAGTCTGCTCATGTGGCTATCTAGATAAGTCTTAAATGATCCGAGCGTGTCCGCCTCAACCACCTAGTTTGGTCGTGCATTCCAGGCCCCGACCACCCTCTGTGTAAAATACGTCCCCCGCATATCTGTATTGAACCTTGCCCCCTTACCTTGAACTTGTGACCCCTTGTGTTTGTCATTTCTGACCTGGGGAAAAAGCTTCCAACTGTTCACCCTATCCATACCCCTCATAATTTTATAAACTTCTATTAAGCCGCCCCTCAACCTCCGTCTTTCCAGGGAGAACAACCCCAGTTTACCCAATCTCTCCTCATACCTAATACCCTCCATACCAGGCAACATCCTGGTAAACCTTTTCTGCACTCTCTCCAAAGCCTCCACGTCCTTCTGGTAGTGCGACGACCAGAACTGGACGCAGTATTACAAATAAACTGCTCTGTATCTAACCCCGTGCTGTACCTGTCCTGGGAGTGTTTGATGAGGGACAGTGTAGAGGGAGCTTTACTCTGTATCTAACCCCGTGCTGTACCTGTCCTGGGAGTGTTTGATGGGGACAGTGTAGAGGGAGCTTTACTCTGTATCTAACCCCGTGCTGTACCTGTCCTGGGAGTGTTTGATGAGGGACAGTGTAGAGGGAGCTTTACTCTGTATCTAACCCCGTGCTGTACCTGTCCTGGGAGTGTTTGATGAGGGACAGTGTAGAGGGAGCTTTACTCTGTATCTAACCCCGTGCTGTACCTGTCATGGGAGTGTTTGATGGGGGACAGTGTAGAGGGAGCTTTACTCTGTATCTAACCCGGTGCTGTACCTGTCCTGGGAGTGTTTGATGGGGACAGTGTAGAGGGAGCTTTACTCTGTATCTAACCCCGTGCTGTACCTGTTCTGGGAGTGTTTGATGGGGGACAGTGTGGAGGGAGTTTTACTCTGTGTCTAACGCCGTGCTGTATCTGTCCTGGGAGTGTTTGATGAGGGACAGTGTAGAGGGAGCTTTACTCTGTATCTAACCCCGTGCTGTACCTGTTCTGGGAGTGTTTGATGGGGGACAGTGTGGAGGGAGTTTTACTCTGTGTCTAACGCCGTGCTGTATCTGTCCTGGGAGTGTTTGATGAGGGACAGTGTAGAGGGAGCTTTACTCTGTATCTAACCCCGTGCTGTACCTGTCCTGGGAGTGTTTGATGAGGGACAGTGTAGAGGGAGCTTTACTCTGTATCTAACCCCGTGCTGTACCTGTCCTGGGAGTGTTTGATGGGGACAGTGTAGAGGGAGCTTTACTCTGTATCTAACCCCGTGCTGTACCTGTCCTGGGAGTGTTTGATGGGGACAGTGTAGAAGGAGCTTTACTCTGTATCTAACCCCGTGCTGTACCTGTCCTGGGAGTGTTTGATGGGGGACAGTGTAGAGGGAGCTTTACTCTGTATCTAACCCCGTGCTGTACCTGTCCTGGGAGTGTTTGATGGGGACAGTGTAGAAGGAAGCTTTACTCTGTATCTAACCCCGTGCTGTCCCTATCCTGGGCGTGTTTGATGGGGGACAGTGTAGAGGGAGCTTTACTCTGTATCTAACCCCGTGCTGTACCTGTCCTGGGAGTGTTTGATGGGGGACAGTGTAGAGGGAGCTTTACTGTGTATCTAACCCTGTGCTGTACCTGTCCTGGGAGTGTTTGATGGGGGACAGTGTAGTGGGAGCTTTACTCTGTATCTAACCCCGTGCTGTACCTGTCCTGGGAGTGTTTGATGGGGACAGTATCGAGGGAGCTTTACTCTGTATCTAACCCCGTGCTGTACCTGTCCTGGGAGTGTTTGATGGGGACAGTGTAGAGGGAGCTTTACTCTGTATCTAACCCCGTGCTGTACCTGTCCTGGGAGTGTTTGATGGGGGAAATGTATTGCCCAGCAGCCATGCTGGTTATTGAGTGCATCAAGCAGTGTATTATGTTCTTCCTGGGGTGCAGGTTCCGGGTGTACTGCCTGCCACCCAGCCCCGCGCTCAATCCATTTGTTATCAGGTTTGAGGCGATGGTGTGTATCAACATGTTCAACAGGCATCGCACCCGAGGTGACTTGGGCACCACGCTGGGGTAGCAGGCACCTGGAGGAGGGGAGGGGGGCAGATTGGAGTGTGGGGGTTATGTGTGCGGAGTGAGTGGGGAACTGATGACTGACGGCCCTGCTGCCCCTCTTCCCCGAAGCGTACCTGCCGCCGTCCGTGATGTTGCCGCCACGTCGCCTGCAGACGCTGCTCAGACAAGCGGTGGAGCTGCAGAGGGACCGCTGCCTCTACCACAACACCAAAGCCGACACCAACCTGGACTCAGTCTCGCTGCTCATGGACCACGCCTGCAGCAGGTAACCCGACAGGCAACGAGCGGCCACTCCAGCTAACCCTCGCCACTACCGACCCCTCCCTACCTCGGCGGCACAGCGGGTTAACACGGCAGTCTCACGGTGCCAGGGACCCGGGTTCGATTCCCGGCTTGGGTCACTGTCTGTGCGGAGTCTGCACGTTCTCCCCGTGTCTGCGTGGGTTTCCTCCGGGTGCTCTAGTTTCCTCCAACTGTCCAAAAGATGTGCAGGTTAGGGGGATTGGCCATGCTAAATTGCCCCTTAGTGTCCAAAGATGTGTAGGTTAGGTGGATTGGCCATGCTAAATTGCCCCTTAGTGTCCAAAGATGTGCAGGTTAGGTGGATTGGCCATGCTAAATTGCCCCTTAGTGTCCAAAGATGTGTAGGTTAGGTGGATTGGCTATGCTAAATTCTCCCTCAGTGACTAGGGGATTTTCACGCTAACTTCATTGCAGTGGTAATGTGAGCGTGCTTGTGACACTAATAAATAAACTTTAAACTTTCACAAGGGGTTAAACATAGAAACATAGAAAACTACAGCACAGAACAGGCCCTTCGGCCCCACAAGTTGGGCCGAACATATCCCTACCTTCTAGACCTACCTATAACCCTCCATCCTATTAAGTCCCAAGTACTCATCCAGGAGTCTCTTAAAAGACCCTATTGAGTTTGCCTCCACCACCACTGACGGCAGCCGATTCCACTCGCCCACCACCCTCTGTGTGAAAAACTTCCCCCTAACATTTCCCCTGTACCTACACCCCAGCACCTTAAACCTGTGTCCTCTCGTAGCAGCCATTTCCACCCTGGGAAAAAGCCTCTGAGAGTCCACCCGATCTATGCCTCTCAACATCTTATATACCTCTATTAGGTCTCCTCTCATCCTACGTCTCTCCAAGGAGAAAAGACCAAGCTCCCTCAACCTATCCTCATAAGGCATGCCACTCAATCCAGGCAACATCCTTGTAAATCGCCTCTGCACCCTTTCAATCTTTTCCACATCCTTCCTGTAATGAGGCGACCAGAATTGAGCACAGTACTCCAAGTGGGGTCTGACGAGTTTTATATAGCTGCATCATTATCCCCGGACTCCTAAACTCAATCCCTCGATTGATAAAGGCCAGCACACCATACGCCTTCTTAACCACCACCTCCACCTGCGGGGCCGATTTTAGAGTCCTTTGGACCCGGACCCCAAGGTCCTTCTGATCCTCTACAGTACTAAGAGTCTTACCCTTGATATTATACTCCTTCATCCCATTTGACCTGCCAAAATGGACCACTACGCATTTATCTGGGTTGAAGTCCATCTGCCACTTCTCCGCCCAGTCTTGCATCCTATCTATGTCCCTCTGTAACTTCTGGCATCCCTTTGGAGTGCCCCCACTGGTGGGCATGTGTAATTACAATGTGACACATTTACATAGGTGGTTCTATTCTAACTGCTGGTGTGGGAGTTAACGGTGGCGATCGATTGTGGGGGTGTGGGTGCAGGGGCACGATTAGCCTCCGTGGCTCTTTGACAGCCCCCTGCCTCCAGTTCACCCCAACATGTCCAGAATTAGTAAGGGTTTTGACAGCAGTAGTTGGGCGTAATGTTGTAAAGCGGGGGTTGATCCTCCCTCCGAGAATGAACACCGAAACATCCAAAGAGGAGTACCTCGCCTTATTGAATCATAGAATCCTACAGTGCAGAAGGAGGCCATTCGGCCCATCGAGTCTGCACCGACCACAATCCCACCCAGGCCCTTTTCCCCACAACCCCATGCATTAACCCACTAATCCCCCTGACACTAAGGGGCAATTTAGCACGGCCAATCCACGTAACCCACACATCTTTGGACTGTGGGAGGAAACCGGAGCACCCGGAGGAAACCCACGCAGACACGGGGAGAACACGCAGACTCCACACACGCAGTCACCCGAGGCTGGAATTGAACCCAGCTTCCTGGCGCTGTGAGGCAGCAGTGCTAACCCACTGTGCCACCGTGCCGCCCCCAAATGATCTGTAAAAGGTGTATGTGAAGTGGTGTGACCTGCTCTTCAGGAACTCCTAGTGGTTAAACACAAAATAAATCCCTGACACACACACTCAAATCAACACCGAACTATTTATTTCCCTAACTCGAGCGGCACGGGGGCACCGTGGTTAGCACTGCTGCCTCACAGCGCCAGGGACCCGGGTTTGATTCCCGGCTTGGGTCACTGTCTGTGTGGAGTCTGCACATTCTCCCCGTGTCTGCGTGGGTTCCCTCCGGGTGCTCCGGTTTCCTCCCACAGTCCGAAAGACATGCTGGTTAAATGCTAAATTCTCCCTCAATGTAACCCGAACTAGCGCCGGCGTGTGGCGACTAGGGGATTTTCACAGTAACTTCATCGCAGTGTTAATGTAAGTCAACTTGTGACACTAATAAATAACAGTGCACAAATTAACTAAACTATCAAACCAAATAAATCCCTTCTAAGTATTAACTGTTCCCGAATGAAACCAGATTCTCGTGGCATGCTGTTCCAATAAATACCACTTCCACTCATTAACAAAATAGAATGTAGTCGCTCTCTAAATTACAACCAGGTTTTGTGCCTTCTGGAATATTCAGGGCCTTCTCTGTTGATTCTTCCGTCTGGAAAAACTTTTTCGGTACCTTTGGTACCACTGCAGCCCTGAGCTTTCTCTAAGACATAGATGAAGCTGTGAGAGCCAGCGACGAGAGCTGTTAACTCTGGCAGTTGCCCTCTCCCCTTTTTGTCCCACGGCCCCCCCTTCTTTTATATCCGTGATGACATATCAACATTTCCCACAATAGGATTGGTCCCAGGTTGTCAAAACCGTCAGATTTAAATTTAATAGGTTCTTGGTAGCTAAGTACCTGATTCAAATTGATTGGCTAAATTCAAAAGCCTATTGTCTTGGTAACGCTGCTGCTTGGCCTTTCGAAACAAATGTTTCAGTTTGGGCACTCTGTGTGCGTGTAATTTAACTCTCCAAGCAGAGAAAAAGCACCACCTTTCCACAGGGTCACACAATGCTCCCCCCACCCCCCCAACCCCCCGAGCATGTTACAAACACCAAATACTCCCCAATCGCGAATTTCCCCACCCAAGTTCACGACAGGAGCGCCGCGCCGTCTCCGGGAGCTGGGGCTGAGATGTGCGTTAATGGCGTGTGTCTTGTTCTTGTATTCTGGCTGCACAGGCGACAGTTCCCCTGTTACACCCGCCAGATCCTGACTGAGCACTGCAACGAGGTGTGGTTCTGCAAGTTCTCCAACGACAGCACCAAGCTCGCCACCGGATCGAAAGACAACGCCGTCATCATCTGGCAGGTCGACCCGGTGAGTCCTCACTCCCGCAGCTCGGTGTGAATGGGGGGGGGGGGGGCGCGTCAGCGCCGCTCCCTGCCCCGCCTCATGAGGCCCACCCCTCTCCCTTGCTCGATTTCCCTCTCATTTTGTCTCTCTCTCTCTCTCTCTCTCCCGCCCTCAGGAAACGCACCAGCTGAAGTTACTCAAGACGTTAGAGGGTCACACGTACGGAGTTTCGTATCTGGTCTGGAGCCCGGACGATACCTATTTAATCGCCTGCGGCCCAGACGATTGCTCGGAGCTCTGGCTTTGGCACGTACAGGTACGCCGGGTGGAATAGGGGCGCCTCGGCACGTGGCACACCCCCTCCCCCTCCTCCCGAACCCAATGCAGCCCTGAGCCTCTGTGTCTTTGCCGTCCGGTACCGTGTACAGGTGACCACGGGCCTCGTAAACCTACACACAGAGCAGCAGCCAACATCATTGGAGCAACAAATCTCCCCCTCCTCCCCCTCCACCCCCGCCCTCTCCCCTCCACCCCCGCCCTCTCCCCCCCGCCCCCTCCACCCCCACCCCCACCCTCTCCCCCCTCCCCCGCCCTCTCCCCCCTCCCCGCCCCCTCCACCCCCACCCCCGCCCTCTCCCCTCCACCCCCGCCCTCCCCCCCGCCCCCTCCACCCCCACCCCCACCCTCTCCCCTCCGCCCTCTCCCCCCTCCCCCGCCCTCTCCCCCCTCCCCCGCCCTCTCCCCCCTCTCCCCCCTCCCCCGCCCTCTCCCCCCTCCCCCGCCCTCTCCCCCCTCCCCCGCCCTCTCCCCCCTCCCCCGCCCTCTCCCCCCTCCCCCGCCCTCTCCCCCCTCCCCCGCCCTCTCCCCCCTCCCCCGCCCTCTCCCCTCCACCCCCGCCCTCTCCCCCCCGCCCCTCCACCCCCACCCCCACCCTCTCCCCCCTCCCCCGCCCTCTCCCCCCTCCCCGCCCCCTCCACCCCCACCCCCGCCCTCTCCCCTCCACCCCCGCCCTCCCCCCCGCCCCCTCCACCCCCACCCCCACCCTCTCCCCTCCGCCCTCTCCCCCCTCCCCCGCCCTCTCCCCCCTCCCCCGCCCTCTCCCCCCTCCCCCGCCCTCTCCCCCCTCCCCCGCCCTCTCCCCCCTCCCCCGCCCTCTGCCCCCTCCCCCGCCCTCTGCCCCCTCCCCCGCCCTCTCCCCCTCCCCCGCCCTCTCCCCCCTCCCCCGCCCTCTCCCCCCTCCCCCCTCCCCCGCCCTCTCCCCCCTCCCCCGCCCTCTCCCCCTCCCCCGCCCTCTCCCCCTCCCCCGCCCTCTCCCCCCTCCCCCGCCCTCTCCCCCCTCCCCCGCCCTCTCCCCCCTCCCCCGCCCTCTCCCCCCTCCCCCCGCCCTCTCCCCCCTCCCCCGCCCTCTCCCCCCTCCCCCGCCCTCTCCCCCCTCCCCCGCCCTCTCCCCCTCCCCCGCCCTCTCCCCCCTCCCCCGCCCTCTCCCCCCTCCCCCGCCCTCTCCCCCTCCCCCGCCCTCTCCCCCCTCCCCCGCCCTCTCCCCCCTCCCCCGCCCTCTCCCCCCTCCCCCGCCCTCTCCCCCCTCCCCCGCCCTCTCCCCCCTCCCCCGCCCTCTCCCCCCTCCCCCGCCCTCTCCCCCCTCCCCCGCCCTCTCCCCCCTCCCCCGCCCTCTCCCCCCTCCCCCGCCCTCTCCCCCCTCCCCCGCCCTCTCCCCCCTCCCCCGCCCTCTCCCCCCTCCCCCGCCCTCTCCCCCCTCCCCCGCCCTCTCCCCCCTCCCCCGCCCTCTCCCCCCTCCCCCGCCCTCTCCCCCCTCCCCCGCCCTCTCCCCCCTCCCCCGCCCTCTCCCCCCTCCCCCGCCCTCTCCCCCCTCCCCCGCCCTCTCCCCCCTCCCCCGCCCTCTCCCCCCTCCCCCGCCCTCTCCCCCCTCCCCCGCCCTCTCCCCCCTCCCCCGCCCTCTCCCCCCTCCCCCGCCCTCTACCCCCTCCCCCGCCCTCTCCGCCCTCCCCCGCCCTCTCCCCTCTCCCCTCTCCCCCCTCCCCCGCCCTCTCCCCTCTCCCCCCTCCCCCGCCCTCTCCCCTCTCCCCCCTCCCCCGCCCTCTCCCCCCTCCCCCGCCCTCTCCCCCCTCCCCCGCCCTCTCCCCCCTCCCCCGCCCTCTCCCCCCTCCCCCGCCCTCTCCCCCCTCCCCCGCCCTCTCCCCCCTCCCCCGCCCTCTCCCCCCCCCGCCCTCTCCCCCCTCCCCCGCCCTCTCCCCCCTCCCCCGCCCTCTCCCCCCTCCCCCGCCCTCTCCCCCCTCCCCCGCCCTCTCCCCCCTCCCCCGCCCTCTCCCCCCTCCCCCGCCCTCTCCCCCCTCCCCCGCCCTCTCCCCCCTCCCCCGCCCTCTCCCCCCTCCCCCGCCCTCTCCCCCCTCCCCCGCCCTCTCCCCCCTCCCCCGCCCTCTCCCCCCTCCCCCGCCCTCTCCCCCCTCCCCCGCCCTCTCCCCCCTCCCCCGCCCTCTCCCCCCTCCCCCGCCCTCTCCCCCCTCCCCCGCCCTCTCCCCCCTCCCCCGCCCTCTCCCCCCTCCCCCGCCCTCTCCCCCCTCCCCCGCCCTCTCCCCCCTCCCCCGCCCTCTCCCCCCTCCCCCGCCCTCTCCCCCCTCCCCCGCCCTCTCCCCCCTCCCCCGCCCTCTCCCCCCTCCCCCGCCCTCTCCCCCCTCCCCCGCCCTCTCCCCCCTCCCCCGCCCTCTCCCCCCTCCCCCGCCCTCTCCCCCCTCCCCCGCCCTCTCCCCCCTCCCCCGCCCTCTCCCCCCTCCCCCGCCCTCTCCCCCCTCCCCCGCCCTCTCCCCCCTCCCCCGCCCTCTCCCCCCTCCCCCGCCCTCTCCCCCCTCCCCCGCCCTCTCCCCCCTCCCCCGCCCTCTCCCCCCTCCCCCGCCCTCTCCCCCCTCCCCCGCCCTCTCCCCCCTCCCCCGCCCTCTCCCCCCTCCCCCGCCCTCTCCCCCCTCCCCCGCCCTCTCCCCCCTCCCCCGCCCTCTCCCCCCTCCCCCGCCCTCTCCTCCCCCTCCCCCGCCCTCTCCCCCCTCCCCCGCCCTCTCCCCCCTCCCCCGCCCTCTCCCCCTCCCCCGCCCTCTCCCCCCTCCCCCGCCCTCTCCCCCTCCCCCGCCCTCTCCCCCCTCCCCCGCCCTCTCCCCCCTCCCCCGCCCTCTCCCCCCTCCCCCGCCCTCTCCCCCCTCCCCCGCCCTCTCCCCCCTCCCCCGCCCTCTCCCCCCTCCCCCGCCCTCTCCCCCCTCCCCCGCCCTCTCCCCCCTCCCCCGCCCTCTCCCCCTCCCCCGCCCTCTCCCCCCTCCCCCCCCCTCTCCCCCCTCCCCCCCCCTCTCCCCCCTCCCCCGCCCTCTCCCCCCTCCCCCGCCCTCTCCCCCCTCCCCCGCCCTCTCCCCCCTCCCCCGCCCTCTCCCCCCTCCCCCGCCCTCTCCCCCCTCCCCCGCCCTCTCCCCCCTCCCCCGCCCTCTCCCCCCTCCCCCGCCCTCTCCCCCCTCCCCCGCCCTCTCCCCCCTCCCCCGCCCTCTCCCCCCTCCCCCGCCCTCTCCCCCCTCCCCCGCCCTCTCCCCCCTCCCCCGCCCTCTCCCCCCTCCCCCGCCCTCTCCCCCCTCCCCCGCCCTCTCCCCCCTCCCCCGCCCTCTCCCCCCTCCCCCGCCCTCTCCCCCCTCCCCCGCCCTCTCCCCCCTCCCCCGCCCTCTCCCCCCTCCCCCGCCCTCTCCCCCCTCCCCCGCCCTCTCCCCCCTCCCCCGCCCTCTCCCCCCTCCCCCGCCCTCTCCCCCCTCCCCCGCCCTCTCCCCCCTCCCCCGCCCTCTCCCCCCTCCCCCGCCCTCTCCCCCCTCCCCCGCCCTCTCCCCCCTCCCCCGCCCTCTCCCCCCTCCCCCGCCCTCTCCCCCTCCCCCGCCCTCTCCCCCCTCCCCCGCCCTCTCCCCCCTCCCCCGCCCTCTCCCCCCTCCCCCGCCCTCTCCCCCCTCCCCCGCCCTCTCCTCCCACCCCTTCCACGCCCTCCCCTCCACCCCCGCCCTCTCCCCTCCACCCCCCACCCCCGCCCCTCCCCTCTCGCCCCCGCCCTCTCCCCACCCCCGCACCCGCCCTCTCCCCAACCCTCCGCCCTCTCCCCTCCACCCCCTCCCCTCTGGCTCCCACCCCCGCCCCCTCACCCCCGCCCTCTCCCCACCACCCCCGCCCTCTCCCCACCCCCCCCCGCCCCTGCCCTCTCCCCACACCCCCCGCCCCCACTCTCTCCCCACCCCCGCCCTCTCCCCACCCCCCGCCCCCGCCCTCTCCCACCCCCCGCCCCCGCCCTCTCCCCACCCCCCGCCCCCGCCCTCTCCCCACCCCCCGCCCCCGCCCTCCCCACCCCCACCCCCTCCCCACCCCCCCGCCCCCTCCCCACCCCCCCCGCCCCCGCCCTCTCCCCACCCCCCCCCCGCCCCCGCCCTCTCCCCTCCGCCCCCACCCCCGCCCTTTCCCCTCCGCCCCCAAGCCCGCCCTCTCCCCTCCGCCCCCACCCCCGCCCTCTTCCCTCCGCCCCCACTCCCGCCCTCTCCCCTCCGCCCTCTCCCCTCCGCACTCCCCCCCCCCCCAAACTCCCCTCCCCTCAGGACCCCCTCCCCTACGGCCCCCCTCCCCCTCTCCCCTCCCCTCCGGCCCCCCTCTCCCCTCCCCTCCGGCCCCCCCTCTCCCCTCCCCTCCCCTCCGGCCCCCCCTGTCCCCTCCCCTCCGGCCCCCCTGTCCCCTCCCCTCCGGCCCCCCTGTCCCCTCCCCTCCGGCCCCCCTGTCCCCTCCCCTCCGGCCCCCCTGTCCCCTCCGCTCCGGCCCCCCTGTCCCCTCCCCTCCGGCCCCCCTGTCCCCTCCCCTCCGGCCCCCCTGTCCCCTCCCCTCCGGCCCCCCTGTCCCCTCCCCTCCGGCCCCCCTGTCCCCTCCCCTCCGGCCCCCCTGTCCCCTCCCCTCCGGCCCCCCTGTCCCCTCCCCTCCGGCCCCCCCTGTCCCGTCCCCTCCGGCCCCCCCTCTCCCCTCCCCTCCGGCCCCCCCTGTCCCCTCCCCTCCGGCCCCCCCTGTCCCCTCCCCTCCGGCCCCCCTGTCCCCTCCCCTCCGGCCCCCCCTGTCCCCTCCCCTCCGGCCCCCCTGTCCCCTCCCCTCCGGCCCCCCTGTCCCCTCCCCTCCGGCCCCCCTGTCCCCTCCCCTCCGGCCCCCCTGTCCCCTCCCCTCCGGCCCCCCTGTCCCCTCCCCTCCGGCCCCCCTGTCCCCTCCCCTCCGGCCCCCCCTGTCCCCTCCCCTCCGGCCCCCCTGTCCCCTCCCCTCCG
>NW_027594781.1:0-12824 GCF_964213995.1 Mustelus asterias | reverse complement strand
CGTCCTCCCCCCCACCCCCTCGTTCTCCCCCCCACCCCCCTCGTCTCCTCCCCCCCACCCCCCTCGTCCCCCCCCCCCCCCTCGTCCCCCTCCCCCCCTCGTCCTCCCCCCCCCCCCCCCTCGTCCTCCCCCCCCCCCCCTCGTCCTCCCCCCCCCCCCCTCTCGTCCTCCCCCCCCCCCCCCTCGTCCTCCCCCCCCCCCCCCTCGTCCTCCCCCCCCCCCCCCTCGTCCTCCCCCCCCCCCCCTCGTCCTCCCCCCCCCCCCCCCTCGTCCTCCCCCCCCCCCCTCGTCCTCCCCCCCCCCCCTCGTCCTCCCCCCCACCCCCCTCGTCCTCCCTCCCCACCCCCTCGTCCTCCCTCCCCACCCCCTCGTCGTCCCCCCACCCCCCCCCTCGTCCTCCCCCCACCCCCTCGTCCCCCCCCCACCCCCCTCGTCCCCCCCCCCACCCCCCTCGTCCTCCCCCCCCCCACCCACCTCGTCCTCCCCCCCCCACCCCCCTCGTCCTCCCCCCACCCCCCTCCCCCCCCCACCCCCCTCGTCCCTCCCCCCCCACCCCCCTCGTCCTCCCCCCCCACCCCCCTCGTCCTCCCCCCCTCCCCCACCCCCTCGTCCTCCCCCCCCACCCCCCTCGTCCTCCCCCCCCCCCTCGTCCTCCCCCCCCACCCCCCTCGTCCCCCCCCCACCCCCTCGTCCTCCCCCCCCACCCCCCTCGTCCTCCCCCCCCCCACCCCCTCGTCCTCCCCCCCCCACCCCCTCGTCCTCCCCCCCACCCCCTCGTCCTCCCCCCCCACCCCCTCGTCCTCCCCCCCCACCCCCTCGTCCTCCCCCCCCACCCCCCTCGTCCTCCCCCCCCCACCCCCCTCGTCCTCCCCCCCCACCCCCCTCGTCCTCCCCCCCCACCCCCTCATCCTCCCCCCCCACCCCCTCGTCGTCCCCCCCCACCCCCTCGTCGTCCCCCCCCACCCCCTCGTCCTCCCCCCCCACCCCCTCGTCCTCCCCCCCCCACTCCCTCGTCCTCCCCCCCCACCCCCTCGTCCTCCCCCCCCACCCCCTCGTCCTCCCCCCCACCCCCTCGTCCTCCCCCCCCACCCCCTCGTCCTCCCCCCCACCCCCTCGTCCTCCCCCCCACCCCCTCGTCCTCCCCCCCCACCCCTCGTCCTCCCCCCCCACCCCCTCGTCCTCCCCCCCCACCCCCTCGTCCTCCCCCCCACCCCCTCGTCCTCCCCCCCCACCCCCTCGTCCTCCCCCCCCCCCCCCTCGTCCTCCCCCCCCCCCCTCGTCCTCCCCCCCCCTCGTCCTCCCCCCCCACCCCCTCGTCCTCCCCCCCACCCCCTCGTCCTCCCTCCCCACCCCCCTCGTCCTCCCTCCACCCCCTCATCCTCCCTCCCCACCCCCTCGTCGTCCCCCCCCACCCCCTCGTCCTCCCCCACCCCCCTCGTCCCCCCCCCACCCCCCTCGTCCTCCCCCCCCCACCCCCCTCGTCCTCCCCCCCCCACCCCCCTCGTCCTCCCCCCCCCCCCCCCACCCCCCTCGTCCTCCTCCCCCCCCACCACCCCCCTCGTCCTCCCCCCCCCCCACCCCCCTCGTCCTCCCCCCCCCACCCCCCTCGTCCTCCCCCCCCCTCGTCCTCCCCCCCCCCCCCACCCCCCTCGTCCTCCTCCCACCCCCCCGACCCACCTCGTCCTCCTCCCCCCCCCCGACCCACCTCGTCCTCCTCCCACCCCCTCGTCCGTCCCCCCCCCCCCCCGACCCCCCTCATCCTCCTCCCGCCCCCCCCCCCCCCCCCGACCCCACTCGTCCTCCCCCCCCCCGACCCCCCTCGTCATCTAACTTCACCAACCTGCTTTGTGTTTTTTGCCACTTTATTTCTTTACCAGTATTTTGGTCACTTCACTCCGCACACATGTTGGGCTGTTGCTCTGAAGCAGTTTTGGGATTGAATTGTTTGTTCTCTTTCAGACAACCATGATGTTATCTCCATGAAACTTTACCAACTGACAGTGGAACACTCACCAGAGGACGAGAACATTGATTGGACGAAAATTGAGCCCAGTGTCAGTTTCCTGAAATCTCCTAAAGGTTCATAAACTGTCCTGAGAGTTTTTTCTTCTTGAGGTGACAGCGTAGAAAGCCAAAGCTATCTGGGTGCAAGGAAAAGTATCTTCTGGTGCTTCTGCAAGCTTTGAATCGGGATTCTGCTTGATTCTGTGGTGGCACGGTAGCACAGTGGTTAGCACTGCTGCTTCACAATCCCAGGGGCCTGGGGTCGATTCCCGGCTTGGGTCACTGTCTGTGTGGAGTTTGCACATTCTCCCCGTGTCTGCATGGGTTTCCTCCGGGTGTTCCAGTTTCCTCCCACATTCTGAAAGATGTGCTGGTGAGGTGCATTGACCCGAGCAGGCAACGAGGGGAATTTCATTGCAGTGTTAATGTAAGCCTTACTTGTGACTAATAAACTTTAAACTTTTTTTTTGATAGTGAAATACATTGCCTGTTGCCGCATCAGAGCAGAAAGTGGCTAATTTTGTTTTCCTTTTAAAGTGTTAATACAGTGTAAATTCAACCTTCCCTCACACTTGTAATCTGGCAAAGCACCAGTTTAAACTACTTGTCCTTGTGTTCAAATCTCTCTCTGATTTCACCCTGAACTGATATCACCTTCTAACCCTGTTGTCCCTGTGAAGTACCTTGTGATATTTTACAATGTTAAAGGTGCTATCCAAATGCAAGTTGTTGTTGTGCAAAAATCACAAAGCAGCACAAACGGAAGGAATGCTAAAGAATATGCCCATGGGTTGGAATGTATGGTTACATGGCAGATGAAGTTCAATGAGTGTGAAGTGGTCAGTTTTGGTAGGAGGAATGAGGAGAGAAAATACAAAACCAAGTGTACAGTTATACAGCGGGTGAGAGAACAGAGAGACCTGGAGTATTTGCGTTAATATCTTTGGAAGTGTCAAAAGAACACGAGATATGGGCAGGAGTAGACCGCACGACCCATCAAAGCCTGCTCCATTATTCAGTTCTATTGTGACTGGTCTTAGGTTTCAACTCCATTTTCCCACCCACTCTCTATAACCCTGAGGGATCAAAAATCTATATTCCACCCTTATATGGAATTCTCTATCCCAGAGGGTTGTGGATGCTCCATCATTGAATACAAAGATTCACAACCCTTTGAGTGAAGAAATTGCTCCTTATCCTGGTCCTAAATAAATTAACTCCTTATCCTGATAATGTGACCTTGCATTCTCGATTCCCCAGCCAACGAAAACAACCTCTGTGTCTACCCTATTAAGCCCTTTCCGAATCTTGTTTGCTTTAGTGAGATCATCCCTCATTTTTCTCCAGAGAATACAGATTGAATTTACTCAGCCTCTCAACATAGGACAACTCCTCATTTCCGTGACTTTTGCTGTACCACCTCCAATGCAAGTATATCTTTCCTTCAGTATAGTGACCAAAGGTACTCCAATCCCCTTGCAACATGCCATTTGACTTCCTGTTCGGGAGTGATTAATATCTGTCTGGGGATCCTAGGCTTTATAAGTAAAAGTTTAGGATACAAAAACTAGGAATAGAACACTAGCTTGTGCCAGCTGTGGTATTGAGTTCAATTCTGGACACCGCACTTTGGGAAGAACATGAAGATCTTGAGGAGGATACAAAAGAGACTTTCTAAAATGGTTCCAGGGTGAGGGATTATGATTATGTGACAGACTGAAGCTGCAATTGTTTTCCTTGAAGCAGAGAAGACCAAGATATTTGATACAAGTGTTTAAAATTATGAAGGGTTTAGGTCGAGTCAATACAGAGAAATTGTTTCCAGAGGCTGAAGGGCAGAGGTTTAAGCTGGTTAAGCAAATAAATACGAGGTGGCATGAGAAAAAGCTTTTTGTGCAGGGAGTGAATTCTGAATACCTGAGAGGGAGTTGGCTACAGATTCAATAGTAGCTTTCAAAGAGGCATTGGATAAATACTTGAATTGATAAATATGGAGGAAATGGCAGAATAGGGGACTGAAGAGAGTGGAACGAGCTGGTTGCTCTTCAAAAAATTCAACACAGACTCAACGGGCTGAAGGGCCTCCTTGGGTACTATACGATTCTACGATTCGGTGCTAGGTTTGCGTTTTGCTCTGAGGTCCATCAGCAGGATGAAGGGCCTCGCCCAAAGAATTAACCATTTTTTATCTTTCTAATGCTAACAGCATTTATAATTTCCTTCACTGTCCTCACCACTTGCTCTTCCTCTGCCCTTCAAATCAAAGCATGAGTCACCCCCCCCCCCGCCGGCCTGATATTTCCTTCAGCTATGGCACAATTACCATCAGAGAGCACCCCTCAGAGCATCTTCCTGCATTAAAAGGTGGTATTAAAACCTAATAGTCCTGACCTTTTTTCCCTTGTCACCCAGATAACATCGATGATCCTACGGGAAATTTTCGGAGTGGGCCGATGACAGGCTGGAAGGTCTTCCTGCTCCTCCTCTGCGCATTGCTTGGGATCGTTGTGTGCGGCATGGTGGGAGCTGTCGTCTTCCAGAAGCGGCAAGAGCGCAATAAGCGGTTTTATTGAATGGAAACCATCACATCGAGCCTTTAAAATGTGAAGCTTTTTTTTTCTACATGATGGTTTGTACAACACAAGGTGTTTATATCCAGGGAGGAGAATAGAGATCAAAAATATTTTCATATATTTCTATGAGATGATGTGGGGCTGGTGATGACCATGAGTCGGGAGCAGAGTGAGTGGATATCACACAGCCACCTGCCCCTGTCACTTTGTACCAGACAGGGGCCATGCTTCCTTTTTTGTTAAAAAACAGATACACTTGTTGAAAATGCATATAAATTTGTTATTTTGAAACTTATTTTGCTAAAGATGCTGAGCGTGTTTTAATTGGATCTTCTATCAATGGAACCCTCCTAGTTTTCAAACATGCAGGCTTCAGTGTGATTGAGTACGTTTGAGCCATGCTCTTAAGTTCTTGCTATATTCTTTCAGACTGTGTGATTATATATTTCGGTGACACCATACTTCTCATCTTTTCTCCTCTTTGACTCTCCTTCACTCTGCCAAGTCTCTCTTTGTATGTCTCTCTCTCTCTCTGTCTCTCTGTCTACAAGCTGCATCCCAATCTTTGGAAGGCAGGTTTGTGAGTTTGAGATTCTATTTTTAATTTTGCTTTGATTTGTGCTCACTTCAGCTGAGCTTTGAATTGCCTGTTGAAAGTAGGCTGTCTCTCATGCGAGAGGATCACTGCATTTGTGAACCACTCCTGCCAATCTGTCAGATGCCATATGGGTGGATCTGGGTTTGTGATTTAGGGCACTGCAGCAGGTTCTTTCAGACTCGAGACCTTTTGTGTGCATATTTGTTGGAATGTTTGAAATGGTACGGTTGGAAGAGATGTGCCTGAGGCTGTGGTGTATTCTTGAAAATGTCTTTTTTCTCCTCTCGCGATCATATCAATGGTCCTCTAAACTTGCAACCTTTTTTAAAGTTCCATATGCTCTTCTGCCCACTCTTCCTTTTTGCTGCGTCATCACTGTCTTCTAATTATGGCTCATCATATCAGCTCCTGCTCTTGCCTTGCCCAGGACCTCAAAACTGTGGAACTCCTCACCTCCTGCATTCTTCTCTCCGATGATTGCCCGACACCTAACTGGCACCTAACTACTGCTTTCTGATTTACCTCATCTCTTTTTAGCCTCAATGTGGGGTCATGAACTGTGGGCCTTGGTCTATCACCTCAGTCTAAATAAAATTGCAGATCCTAACTCATCACAAGACTATGTTGAAAGGATATAAAATGACTCTGTTTTCATGGATCGACACAAGCTGCTTTATTTGTCTGTCAACAGCCGTCAATGACCGGTCAGCTTTTGAAGAACTAATACATGTTCTTAATTTGCACTATTCTGTGGTGGGAAAGGGAGGCTTTGCGTTTAACCTGATGGCTCCTTCAGTGGTGGGTGGTTCACAATTGCTTCTCAAATTGGACTGTGGATAGAAGATTCTAAATAATGGGATCTGAAGGTGTTTACTGTCACTGGGGGAGAGCACAAGTTGTATTCATGTGACATAGTTCCAATAATGTAAACTGGAATGTAAGGAGCAACTGTGTGTGTTGGGTACTGATAGAATTAAACAACAATAATTTATTACTGCTTTTTGCCTGGAGTCTTTCTCTCACCCAAAAAAGCGATATCTCAATTTTATAAATTTATTTCCTTGACAGCAGCAAGCACAGAAAAGGTTCAATTGTATTACAGAATCCTACAGTGCAGAAAGAGGCCATTTGGCCCATCGAGTCTGCAGTGACCACAATCCCACCTATCCCCACATACTTACCCTGCTAATCGCCCTGACGCTTGGGTCAATTTAGCATGGCCAATTAACCTAACCCGCACATCTTTGGAGTGTGGAAGGAAAACGGAGCACCCGGAGGAAACCCACGTAGACATGGGGAGAAGGTGCAAATTCCCGAGGCCAGAATTGAACCTGGGTCCCTGTCACTTGCCTGTTTCCCTCTGGATGTTCTTGGGTATTGTCTCCCGCTCTTCATATTGGCTCCTGTGGGAGCCACAAGTCGGTGTTTGAGGAGATTATGATTCCTTCAAAGTTTAATATTCACTGGCATTTGCCATTCAGCCCACTGTGCCGGGAGATGTAGCTGAGGGACAGGTGTTCCTGTAAATCTGGAAGAGAAAGGGCACACTGGAAGAATGGGAAATGGAAAATTTATTTATTTTATTCATTCACTGGATATAGGAGTTGCTGGTTAGGCCGACACTTATTCCCCATCCCTAATTGCCCCTTGAGAAGGTAATGCTGATCTGCTTTGAGCTGCTGCAGTCCATTTTATTCATACGTTTGGAACAAAAGGGATGTCAGGGAAAAAATCGGACCTCTCGGGGACAAAAGTGGGGAATTATGCTTAGAGCCCAAAGAAGTAGGGGAGATCCTAAATGAAAACTTTGCGTCGGTATTCACAAAGGAGAGGGATGTGTTGACTGGGAGTGTCTTGGAGGGGAGTGTTGACCCGTTAGAGAAAATCTCCATTACAAGGGAGGAAGTGTTAGGTTTTTTAGGGAATATAAAGACTGACAAATTCCCAGGGCCTGATGGAATCTATCCCAGGCTGCTCAGGGAGACGAGAGATGAAATCGCTGCGCCTCTGACACAAATCTTTGTCTCGTCACTGGACACAGGTGAGGTCCCAGAGGATTGGAGGATAGCTAATGTGGTCCCGTTATTTAAGAAGGGTAGGAAGGATAACCCGGGAAATTATAGGCCGGTGAGCTTGACGTCCGTGGTGGGGAAGTTGTTGGAGAAGATTCTTAGAGATAGGATGTATGCGCATTTAGAAAGGAATAAATTCATTAACGATAGTCAGCATGGTTTTGTGAGAGGGAGGTCATGCCTCACTAACCTGGTGGAGTTTTTTCGAAGAAGTGACTAGAATGGTTGACGAGGGAAGGGCCGTGGATGTCGTCTATATAGACTTTAGTAAAGCGTTTGACAAAGTCCCTCATGGTAGGTTGGTGCAAAAGGTTGGATCTCATGGGATAAAGGGGGAGGTGGCTAGATGGGTGGAGAACTGGCTTGGTCACAAAAGACAGAGGGTGGTAGTGGAAGGGTCTTTTTCCGGCTGGATGCCTGTGACTAGTGGTGTTCCGCAGGGCTCTGTATTAGGACTTCTGCTGTTTGTGATTTATATAAACGATCTGGAAGAAGGTGTAACTGGGGTGATCAGTAAGTTTGCGGACGACACGAAAATGGCTGGACTTGCAGATAGTGAGGAACATTGTCAGAGGCTACAGAAGGATATAGATAGGCTGGAAATTTGGGCAAAGAAATGGCAGATGGAGTTCAATCCAGATAAATGCGAAGTGATGCATTTTGGTAGAACTAACGTAGGGGGGAGCTATACGATAAATGGCAGAACCATAAAGAGTAGATACGCAGAGGGACCTGGGTGTGCAAGTCCACAGATCCTTGAAGGTGACGTCACAGGTGGAGAAGGTAGTGAATAAGGCATATGGCATGCTTGCCTTTATAGGACGGGGCATAGAGTATAAAAGTTGGGGTCTGATGTTGCAGTTATATAGAACATTGGTTCGGCCGCATTTGGAATACTGCGCCCAGTTCTGGTCGCCACACTACCAGAAGGACGTGGAGGCTTTAGAGAGAGTGCAGAGGAGGTTTACCAGGATGTTGCCTGGTATGGAAGGGCTTGGTTTGAGAGAGATTGGGTAAACTGGGGTTGTTCTCACTGGAAAGACGGAGGATGAGGGGTGACCTAATAGACGTGTATAAAATTATGAAAGGCATAGATAGGGTGAACGGTGGGAAGCTTTTTCCCAGATCGGTGGTGACGTTCACGAGGGGTCATAGGTTGAAGGTGAGGTGGGGGGGGAGGTTTTACACGGATATCAGAAGGACGTATTTTACACAGAGGGTGGTGGGGGCCTGGAATGCGCTGCCGGGCAAGGTGGTGGAGGCGGACACACTGGGAACGTTTAAGACTTATCTACATAGCCACATGAACGGAGTGGGAATGGAAGGATACAAATGGTAAGGTTATATATGGCATTGGTGAGGCCGAATTTGGAGTATTGTGTACAGTTTTGGTCACCTAGTTCCAGGAAGGATGTAAATAAGGTTGAAAGAGTGCAGAGAAGGTTCACAAGGATGTTGCCGGGACTTGAGAAGCTGAGTTACAGAGAGAGATTGAATAGGTTGGGACTTTATTCCCTGGAGCGTAGAAGATTGAGGGGAGATTTGATAGAGGTGTATAAGATTTTGATGGGTATAGATAGAGTGAATGCAAGCAGGCTTTTTCTGCTGAGGCTAGGGGAGAAAAAAACCAGAGGGCATGGGTTAAGGGTGAAAGGAGAAAAGTTTAAAGGGAATATTATGTGGGGCTTCTTCACGCAGAGAGTGGTGGGAGTGTGCAATGAGCTGCCGGATAAAGTGGTAAATGCTTTTAACATTTAAGAAAAACTTCGGTCGGGTTCATGGATGAGAGGGGTGTGGAGGGATATGGTCCAAGTGCAGGTCAGTGGGACTAGGCAAAAAATGGTTCGGCACAGACAAGAAGGGCCAAAAGGCCTGTTTCTGAGCTGTAATTTTCTATGGTTCTAAAAGAATGGTCTAGTTTGGACCAGGGAGCGGCACGGGCTTGGAGGGCCGAAGGGCCTGTTCCTGTGCTGTTTTGTTCTTTGTTCTTTGAATTGTACGTATACCCAAAGTGCTGTTATGGTGCAAGTTCCAGAATTTTGACTGACTGACAGCGATATCTTTCTAAGTCAGGATGGTGCGTTTTGGGAGGGGAACTTCCAATTGAGGTGTTCCAGTGTTTATGCTGCCCTTATCTTTCTCGATAGTACCTGTCATGGGTTTGGAAGATACTGCTGAAGGAGCCTTGGTGAGTTCCTGTAGTGTATCCTGCAGATGATATCCTGGCTGTATCCTGGCTGTCTGATCGAATGTCCCGAGGCATGGTACATTGGGGAAACTATGCAGACGCTGCGACAACGGATGAATGAACACTGCTCGACAATCACCAGGCAAGACTGTTCTCTTCCTGTTGGGGAGCACTTCAGCGGTCACGGGCATTCGGCCTCTGATATTCGGGTAAGCGTTCTCCAAGGCGGCCTTCGCGACACACGACGGCGCAGAGTCGCTGAGCAGAAACTGATAGCCAAGTTCCGCACACACAAGGACGGCCTCAACCGGGATATTGGGTTCATGTCCCACTATTTGTAACCCCCACAGAGTTTCACTGGCTGTCTTGTCTGGAGACAATACACATCTTTTTAGCCTGTCTTGATGCTCTCTCCACTCATGTTGTTTTGTTTCTTAAAGACTTGATTAGTTGTAAGTATTCGCATTCCAACCATTATTCATGTAAATTGAGTTTGTGTCTTTATAAGCTCTGTTTGTGAACAGAATTCCCACTCACCTGAAGAAGGGGCTTGCAGCTCCGAAAGCTTGTGTGGCTTTTGCTACCAAATAAACCTGTTGGACTTTAACCTGGTGTTGTTAAACTTCTTACTGTGTCTGATCGAAGACAGAGGGTGGTGGTCGATGGAAAATTTTCGGATTGGAGGCAGGTTGCCAGCGGAGTGCCGCAGGGATCAGTGCTTGGTCCTCTGCTCTTTGTGATTTTTATTAATGACTTAGAGGAGGGGGCTGAAGGGTGGATCAGTAAATTTGCTGATGACACCAAGATTGGTGGAGTAGTGGATGAGGTGGAGGGCTGTTGTAGGCTGCAAAGAGACATAGATAGGATGCAAAGCTGGGCTGAAAAATGGCAAATGGAGTTTAACCCTGATAAATGTGAGGTGATTCATTTTGGTAGGACTAATTTAAATGTGGATTACAGGGTCAAAGGTAGGGTTCTGGAGACTGTGGAGGAACAGAGAGATCTTGGGGTCCATATCCACAGATCTCTAAAGGTTGCCACTCAAGTGGATAGAGCTGTGAAGAAGGCCTATAGTGTGTTAGCTTTTATTAACGGGGGTTGGAGTTTAAGAGCTGTGGGGTTATGCTGCAACTGTACAGGACCTTGGTGAGACCACATTTGGAATATTGTGTGCAGTTCTGGTCACCTCACTATAAGAAGGATGTGGAAGCGCTGGAAAGAGTGCAGAGGAGATTTACCAGGATGCTGCCTGGTTTGGAGGGTAGGTCTTATGAGGAAAGGTTGAGGGAGCTAGGGCTGTTCTCTCTGGAGCGGAGGAGGCTGAGGGGAGACTTAATAGAGGTTTATAAAATGATGAAGGGGATAGATAGAGTGAACGTTCAAAGACTATTTCCTCGGGTGGATGGAGCTATTACAAGGGGGCATAACTATAGGGTTCGTGGTGGGAGATACAGGAAGGATATCAGAGGTAGGTTCTTTACGCAGAGAGTGGTTGGGGTGTGGAATGGACTGCCTGCAGTGATAGTGGAGTCAGACACTTTAGGAACATTTAACCGTTTCTTGGATAGGCACATGGAGCACACCAGGATGATAGGGAGTGGGATAGCTTGATCTTGGTTTCAGATAAAGCTCGGCACAACATCGTGGGCCGAAGGGCCTGTTCTGTGCTGTACTGTTCTATGTTCTATGATATATACTAGTGCTACTATGCGTCGATGGTGTGGGAGATAATGTTTGTGGAGGGGTGCCAATCAAGCAGGCTGCTTTGTCCTGGATGGTGTCAAGCTTCTTGTGTTGTTGCAGCTCCATTTGTCCAGGCAAGGGGATATACCAACACACTCCTGACTTCTGCCTTGTAGATTGTTCTGCCTTGTAGATAGGTTTTGGGGAGTCAGGTGGTGAATTACTTACCGCAGGATTCCAGCCTCTGACCTGCTGTTGTAGCCACAGAATTTATTTGGCTTTGGTCTTCTGATATCTAATTGAAGAAAATTTATCCTCATCCAGTACTGGATGTCGGGCAACGAGTCTGAAGAAATTAGAACCAGCAGGAGGTTGAAACAATTGGTGGTGAGGTAGAGCTGGGTGTCTGTGTGCATTTGGAAATGGATGCTGTCTTTTTGGGCGATGTCACTAAGGGTCAGCATGTAAATGAAAAAAGAGAGAGCCATCAGAGGTAAGTGTGCAAGGGAAGAGAAGTCATTGCAGTGATTCTTTGGTTATGATCAAATAGACACAAATCGAACCAGACGAGTGAAGTCCCACCCCACCAGATGATGAAGTATTGGAGGGCAATGGTGTGCTGTGCTAAACACTGCATGATGTGGAGATGCCGGCGTTGGACTGGGGTAAGCACAGTAAGGAGTCTAACAACACCAGGTTAAAGTTCAACAGGTTTATTTGGTAGCAAACGCCACTAGCTTTTGGAGCGCTGCTCCTTCATCAGGTGAGTGGGAGATCTTCCACTCATCTGACGAAGGAGCAGCGCTCCGAAAGCTAGTGGTATTTGCTACCAAATAAACCTGTTGGACTTTAACCTGGTGCTGTTAGACTCGTTACTAAACACTGCAGACCGGTTGATTTTTGATTTGATTTGTTGTCACGTGTTGGTATACAATGAAAAGTATTATTTCTTTCACGCTATACAGTCAAAGCATACCATTCATAAGTACAAAAGGAGAGTGCAGGATGTAGTGTCCCAGTCACAGCTAGGATGTAGAGAAAGATCAAATTAATATAAGGTTATCCATTAAAAGGTCTGGTGGCAGCAGGGAAAAAGCTGTTCCCGAGTCGGTTGATATATGATCTCAGACTTTTGTATCTTTTTCCTGACGGAAGAAGGTGGAAGAGAGGATATCCGGGGTGTGTGAGGTCCTTAATTATGCTGGCAGCGGGAAGTGTAGACATTCCATAGATGGGAGGCTGGTTTGAGTGAGGGACGGGGCTTCATTCACAACCCTTTGTAGTTTCTTGCAGTCTTGATCAGAACAGGAGCCCTACCAAGCTGTGATACAACCAGAAAGGATGATTTCTATGGTCCATCCGTAAAAGTAGTTGAGTCGTAGTGGACATGCCGAATTTCCTTAGCCTCCTGAGAAAGTAGAGGCATTGAGAAAGATGAGGAGGGGTACTTTTGTCATAATCACATAGGATGTAATTTTATGACCTTTGGAACTGTTCGACTACTGTATTGGATTCTGGGAAAGAGTGATGCAGGTTTGAGAGGTGACAACACATTCAAGGCCTTGATGGGAAAAGAGGGGTTGGAGTTTGGAGGGACATTATTTTCAAGAGATGGATGATGACTTCAGATTTGAAGTTAACTGGAGACAGAATATCAGCTAACCCTAAAAGAAAAATGGGAGTTCACTAACATCCTATATAATCAG
>NW_027594780.1:0-12850 GCF_964213995.1 Mustelus asterias | reverse complement strand
GCCTCACAGCACCAGGGACTCGGGTTTAATTCCGGCCTCAGGTCGCTGTCTGTGTGGAGTTTGCACATTCTCCCCGTGTCTGTGTGGGTTTCCTCCGGGTGCTCCGGTTTCCTCCTACACTCCAAAGATGCGCGGGTTAGGTTGATTTGGGGGGCCATGCTGAATTGACCCTAGTGTCAGGGGGATTAGCAGGGTAAATGTGAGGGGTTGTAGGAGTAGGGCCTGGGTGGGATTGTGGTCTGTGCAGATTCGATGGGCCGAATGGCCTCCTCCTGCTCTGTAGGGATTCTATTCTATTCTAGACCATTATTGAGCCAATTGACACCACTTATTCCTGAGCCCACCTTAATTTGGTGCTGGCTCGGGGATTATGTGCAATTGGCACAGATTTCCAGAAAACTGCCAGGCAAACGTTGTCCGGTTTACCTGTGGCCTTCTGTGGGGTGGGGAGGGCCCTCTTTCAAAGGCACTCAGTGTCCAATTGAGGGACCCAGCATCAGGCAAGGGTTGGCTGCTGGACACCGCCTCTCCCCAACTCCAACCCCCACCCCTTACTGTGAGCCCCATTCCACCCTCACTCACCAGAGTCACAGGCTGGAATTTTACTGGCACGTCAACCCCGGAACCGGGTGGGCAAGTCTCGCAGAATGAAATTCTCCATTTGCTTTGGGTGGGATTTTACGAGCCTCACTCAAGCGCGGTCGTAAAATACCAGCCATAGAGTCATACAATGCAGAAAAGACCCTTTGGCCTATTGAGTCTGCACCGACAGTATCTCCCACTAAAGGCGCGCTGATTGCATTTTCTTGCACTTGTTCCATATCCTTGAATATTATCATGTTTCAAGTACTCATCCAAATACTTTTTAAAGGTTGCAAGGTTTCCAGCCTCATCGGCCTTCCCAGGCAGTGCATTCCAGATTCCCACCATCCGCTGAGTGAAAACGTTTTTCCTCAAATCGTCTCTGAATCTCCTGCTCCTTACCCTAACACTGTGCCCCCTCGTGACTGACCCCTCAACCAAGGGGAACAGCTGCTCCCTTCTTACCCTGTGCATAACCCTCATACCTCTCATTTTCCTTGACAATGACTAGGCTTCTCTCTAGCCTCTCCGACTAAAGAAACTACAAAGGGTCGTGAATGAAACCCAGTCCATCACGCAAACCAGCCTCCCAACCATTGACTCTGTCTATGCTTCCCACTGCCTCGGAAAAGCAGCCAGCATAATTAAGGACCCCACACACTCTGAACATTCTCTCTTCCACCTTCTTCCGTTGGAAAAAGATACAAACGTCTGAGGACACATACTGACCGCCTCAAGAACAGCTTCTTCCCTGCTACCATCAGACTTTTGAATGGACCTATCTCGCACAAAGTTGATCTTTACCTACACCCTAGCTATGACTGTAACACTACATTTTGCACTCTCTCCTTTCCTTCTCTATGTACGGTATGCTTTGTCTGTATAGCGCTCAGGAAACAATACTTTTCACTGTATACTAATACGTGACAACAATAAATCAAATCAAATCAAACCTGCAGGTGCATGAAAATGACGTTCAAGCAATTTTTATTAGTGAGCATAGAATCCCTACAATGCAGAAGGAGGCTATTTGGCCCATTGAACCTTCACCAACAATAATCCCAACCCAGGCCCTATCCCCGTAAACCCCACGTATTTACCTTGCTAGTCCCCCTGACATTAAGGGTGATTTAGTCAATCTACCTAACCCCCCACACATCTTTGGACTGTGGGATGAAACCGGAGCACCCAGAGGAAACCCACACAAACACAGGGGGAACATGCAAATTCCTCCACAGTCAATCAAGGCCGGAATTGAACCCAGGTCCCTGGCACTGCGAGGCAGTAGTGCTAACCACCGTGCCGCCATGCCGCCCCAAATGGACTTGCAAATCTGTGAAAATGGGATTCCAATTTCTTCTCAAATTTTTGTTTTAACCAGTGTTTTGAGAAGCATGTTCTGGAATTGCCATCCGTTTATAATTAGGTCCATTGGTTTCTAGTGATTGAATCAATTAAATGCTGTTTTTACAACATGGGATTTGGGGATTCTTTTGGTACATGGGGTTTGTATTCCACAATTCCATCCATTTTTATGTGACAACTGCAAACCAGGGGCCTCACACATGTCTTTAATCCATGTTTTTACCACACCAACAGTCTTCCGGAAAGTATCTATTTGTCCATTCTACTGTTCAGTTTTATCAGGTTAGAATGGAATTTATGGCAGAATGCTGAAGTGGAAATCCAATTTCGCCTCTGACTTAGTATACCGCACCTAGAGTTGAAGTACTGAAAAAAAAATCATCTGCACAATGATTGTCAGTATTTAGCTGTAGAATATTATTTTTTCCAACATAGAATCATAGAATAGAATCCCTACACTGCTGAAGGAGACCATTCAGCCCATCGAACCAGCACCAACAGCAATCCAACCCATGCACTATCCCCGTAACCTCACATATTTACCCTGCTATGACACTAAGAGGCAATTTAGCATGGCCAATCAACCTAACCCACACGCCTTTCGGACTGTGGGAGGAAACTGGAGCACCCGGAGGAAACCCACGGCAGACACGGGGAGAACTCCACACAGTGACGCAAGGGCGGAATTGAACCCAGGTCCCTGGCACTGTGAGGCAGCAGTGCCAACCACAGTGCCACCGTGCCGCCCTTATCGTACAACTTAGCACGCTTGAATGTGCTTGTGAGTTTGAGGCCGGCTCACATGAGTGCATGATAACCCAGGTTATGCAATATTTACAGGGAAGGACGGGGTGGATAAGGATCAATTGTTTCCACTAGTTGAAAGCTAGTGGGGCGGCATGGTGGCACAGTGGTTAGCACTGCTGCCTCACAGCGCTAAGGACCCGGGTTCAATTCCGGCCTCGGGTCACTGCTCATGTGGAGTTTGAACATTCTCCCTGAGACTGCGTGGGTTTCCTTCCACATTCCAAAGATGCGTGGGTTAGGTTGATTGGCCATGTTAAATTGGCCCTATGTCAGGGATTAGCAGGGTAAATATGTGGGGTCACAGGAATAGGGCCTGGGTGGGATTGTGGTCAGTGCAGACTCGATGGGCCAAATAGCCTCATTCTGCTATAGGGATTCTACGATTCTATGAAAGCTCTAGAACCAGGGGCCATAATCTAAAAATTATGGCCAAGCTGTGCAGGAGAGATGTTAGAAAACACTTCCACACGCAGAGAGTGCTGGAGTTTTGGAACTCTCTTCCTCAAATGGTGGTGGATGCTGGTTCAATTGTTCGATTTAAGTCTGAAATGGACAACTTTATATTGAGGGTATTAATGGATATGGGCTGAGGGCAGGTACATCGTGTTAGGCCGCAGATCAGCCGGGATCTTATTGAATGGCAGAGTGGGCTCGAGGGGCTGAATGGCCTGCTCCTGTTCCTATGTTCCTACGAAAAGAGACAGGAAACTGAGTACAAAAATTCAAATGAGGCCCTGGCATTAACTTCAACGGGACTGCCATTCTTTCTCATATTGGACATTTCCTGCCCTTGCCCACTCTCTGCTTCCCCATGACTATTGGGGCCACGTACCCTGAAACCGCTTTCACTGAAAAAGGCTCAACTTGCTTGAGAGTGCATTTCTTGTCTCACCCATCTCGGTTAAACTAGGATACCACTGGGCCAAGCGGGAACTTTCCAGGGGCCCATTTAATTATTTGCTGGGCATATCCTCCAACCCGCTAGAGTTCCCAATCTTAACAGTAGCTCTCTGCTGAATGAAAATCAAAATACAGGATTAGAGAACTGGAGGTGGAATGCATGAGTGGGACTATTCCACACACTCCCTAGTGAATGGTTTAGCCAAAGTCTCCCAATTCTCCCTCCTTCAGTTGATGCATGAACTGGGAGGATTGGGGAAGAGGAACATGGAGCCTTCTCTTCAAGGAATAAAAATTTATGGTCGGAATTCTCCCATCCCGCTCCCTACTGGAATTTTAGCGGGCGGGTTGCGGAGAATGTGAAAGGCCATTGACGGTCGGGCGGGAATTTCCGGCTTTTAGACCAGCACGGCTGGAGAATTCCGCCCCATAAGATGATTCCATCTTGGCTGTGGCACTGTAGGATTATGTGGTGGGGAAAACAAGTTTTCTGATGATTAATCCTAAACATTTATACATGTTCTGAACCTGATATTTATGATAAAATGTACCAACAACATGCATTTGTATCACACCTTTAATGTCCTTTCATAATAAATCAAATCAAATCAAAATGAGAAGTTTATGGAAGCCAATCCAGAGTTTAGGACCCAGGCAGCTGAAGGCACAGTGACCAATGGTGAAGAAAGAGGGCAGATTTGTCGGAGCATAGGGATCTCAGAGGGTTGTAGGGGTGGAAGAGTTCAAAAAGATAGGAAGGGGGAGGCTATTAATTCCATTATTTCTACAACATTATCTGTACGTGTCATATGTTAAAACGACCTCAGAAACTGGCAGATGAGATCAGTGCACATTACAAATGGTGTAACTTAAGCAGGTAAGGATGTGGAAGAAGATACGAGTTTGTATTTTATTTAGAAAATGCAATCAGCAATAATGTGTGTCTCCTTAAATACTGCTGTGGTATTAATATTCTGGCTTTCTCTCCATGAGCTGTCAAGCCATGTCGAAATGGAATGGAATGGGACAGAATTGCTTGACAGCAGTTTTGTTCTACCTTCACTGAAGCAGAAAAGTCTGATGGATTAAACTAGTTAAGACTATAGTGGATTGTAAGAGAGGGTTAGGTAAACCAGGACCTCCTCATAGCTTCAGCTGCTGAAGCTTTGGCATTTAATGCGATGGCTTGTCATGCTTTCTGAGACACTGCTCTAGAATAATCTTTTCCAATGACACATATTCTTGAAAAGTTCAGGCTAATACTTTTGATTTAGAGGTTGTTATTTTTATACATTAAAAAAACATAATTAAAATGATCAATGTAAATTATTAAATGGGTGACACTCTTGCCTAAGCCTTTTGTTCCAATTAGTTACAAAAGTTTCCTCCTCTTTTTGTTCAGTCAGATAAGTACATCACGCACGTAAAGGCCAATCAATGTGCTTAAGTCTCCAAACTGAGCTACTGAGAGATTCCCACAGGTACTATCTATTATTGATTATTGTCACAAGTAGGTTTACATAAACAGTGCAATGAAGTTACCATGAAAATCCCCCAGTCGCCACACTGCAACGCCTGTTCGGGTACACTGAGGGAGAATTTAGCATGTCCAATGTACCTAACCAGCACGTCTTTTGGACTGGGGTAGAAACCGGAGCACCCGGAGGAAACCCACACAGACACGGGGAGAATGTGCAGACACCGCACAGACGGTGACCCAAGCCGTGTATCAAACCCAGGTCCCTGGTGCTGTGAGGCAGCAATGCTAACCATTGTGTCACCGTGCTGCCCACATGTGATACACTGGTATGGCTCCTGCTCACATGTGATACGTGTACACGTACATATGGTATTTGAGGTAGATTTTCTGTTTGCCTGATGTGTAAACTAGGTCTTTTTAATTAAATTGATATAATTGTATCTACATTTAGCTTGGTTAGAGATCTCATGTACATCGAACACCTAAGGTTTGGTCAGTGCGCCATTTCCAATGGCGTATATATTACAGCACTGTTAGAGTTTATCTGCTGTTTGAGTTTAGTTCTGTGGGGGGAAGGAATAATGTTTTACTGCTCTTATGTTGAGGCCCACTTGTTCTTTAAAGCTGCAGTCTCCCTTTGTATTGACCTGCATGGTGCCAGTGTAAGAACCTGAAACAGTGCAATATAGAAACTGATGAACTCGGCTCAGGTCCCTCTTTAATTATCAAATTCTGAAGCACATGCTAGCATCTAACACATGTGGATCTGCGTGTTACCTGATGCTGCTCAAAGTTTCATTCAGGGAGTGGTATTAATGTCTTACGCAGCAAACTCACACATGCTAATGCCATGCTATGCCATAGGATTTATTAAACATGGCTGTGAAATCTCTGTGCTTCATTAAGAGAATGTAGGACATAACAGTCAGGAGCAGAGTAGGCCATTCAGCCCTTTGAACCTGCTCCACCACTTGACAAGATCGTGGCTGATCTGACTGTGGTCTCAACTCCACTTTCCTGTCATTCCGCCCACCCCCCCCCCCCACCCCCCCCCCACCCCCCCCCCCACCCCCCCCCCCCCCCCACCCCCCCGCCCCCCGCCCCACCCCATAATCCATGATTCCCTTACCTATCATAAAAATCTCAGGATTTTGACAGTGAAGATATGGCGATATATTTCCAAGTCAGGATGATGTGAGGCTTGGAGGGGAACTTCCAGGGGCAGGTGATCCAAAGCATCTGCTGCCCTCGTCCTTCCAGGATCTCTTTATGTAACTTAATGTCAAATTTTGTTTGGTAATGTTTAGTTTAGCTTATTTATTAGTGTCACAAGTAGGCTTACATTAACACTGCAATGAAGTTACTGTGAAAGTCCCCTAGTCGCCATACTCCGGCGCCTGTTCGGATACACTGAGGGATAATTTAGCATGGCCAATGCACCTAACCAGCACATCTTTCAGACGGGAGGAAACCGGAGCACCCGGAGGAAACCCACGCAGAACACGAGGAAAATGTGCAAACTCCACACAAACAGTGACCCAAGCTGGGAATCGAACCCAGGTCCCCGGTGCTGTGAGGCAGCAGTGCTAACCACTGTGCCACCATGCCGTCTAGGAAGGAAGCACCTTGCGATATTTTACAATGTTAAAAACACTACAATGAAGTTACTGTGCAATTCCCCTAGTCGCCACACTCCAGCACCTGCTCGGGTCAACCCACCTAACCAGCATGTCTTTCAGAATGTGGGAGGAAACCAGAGCACCTAGAGGAAGCCCACGCAGACAGGGGGAGAACATGCAAACTCCGCACAGATAGTGACCCAAGCCAGGAATTGAACCCGGGTCCCTGGTGCCATAAAGCAGCAGTGCTAACCATTGTGCTACCGTGCTGCCCCATGGGCAAGCAAACTTGTTGTGAACCTATTAAATATTCAAAGGTTAATATTGCTGGGGCATCATTTCCAACAGCCTTTCCTGGTCCCTCCACGCCGACGCTATATAGTTGATATAGTATTAACTATACTTGTGACTAATAAATAAACATTTACTTTGAGTTATTCACCATTTCCAAAGATATTGCATGATGCTTCTATCAAAATGGCAAACAGGGAACCATGATAAAGGTTTATTAAAGGTTCACTCAGGTTAAAGGATCAACTAGGGTAGTAACATAGATGATGTTACCAGCACAATCCCTCAACCAGAGAGGTCAGTGGAGATGGAAGGATCCCCAGCAAAACTTTGACTGTGAAATGCACACCGATGCATGAGTACAGTGAATTGATGAACACGGTCCACAACTTTACACTAATATCCTCACGGTTAAGAAGATCCTCAATACCTGGAATTTAATAATCATGACAGTAGCAGCATTAATCGCATCGGGAAGTAGCCAGCACTTTTCCTCATGTCAGCCACTTTCCTTTAATTTCATGCTCCTGTGCAGTCCCCAAACCTTTAAATATTCTTCCTTCAATATTTTAACCATTGCCAGTCTGAATACATTTTTTAACCGCCTCTTTGATTATTTTTGTAATGATCTTAATAGTATTGCACTGTTGTGAACGTAGCCCAGTCCATCATGTAAACCAACCTCCCATTCACTGCCTCGAAAAGCAGCCAGCATAATCAAGGACCCCATGCACCCTGGACATACTCTCTTCCACCTTCTTCTATCGGGAACAAGATACAAAAGTCTGAGGACACGTACCAACTGACTCAAGAACAGCTTCTTCCCTGCTGCCATCAGACTTTTGAAAGGACCTACCTTATATTAAGTTGATCTTTCTCTGCACCTTAGCTATGACTGTGACACTACATTCTACACCCTCACCTTTCCTTCTCCCCTATGTACTCTGTGAACAGGATGCTTTGTCTGTACAGCGCACAAGAAACAATTGAGTTGGACGATCAGCCAATGGCGATGAATGGCGGAGTAGGCTCAAAGGGCCAAGTGGCCTCCTCCTGCTCCTATCTTCTATGTTTATACTTTTCACTGTATCCCGATACATGTGACAATAATAAATCGAATCAGAAAAGTTATTGAGTCTGGCAATTAAGTGATTGCAGAAATGACAATGTTTGTCGGAATTCCCCAGTTTAATGGCTATATTTGCAGCCATTAACTCAACTCCCTGTTGCGCTCAACTGTGTACCTACATAGAACTAATCTACAAACAAGCTGATGCAATTACCGCTGAGAGAAAAATAAGAATGTTCAAGGAAAGAGGCTTAACGGAAATTGTTAACTGTAGTCTTTTACATATTTGAAGACTGGAGCTGATATTCAGACAGGTCATTATCTTAATACATGAAAACCCACACTCCAGAAATGCTGGTTGTTTCTGAGCTGCAGCCCACAGTTTACAAGCACAGGCTGGTCTGTAATGTTCTCTAACCTAGCATCAAGTAGACTGACTTCAGACTGAGATCACTTAACAGCAATTAGATCTTATAGTCTTAAACAGAAATAGATTCACCCAAATAGTGGAACAAAATGTAGCATGTTATACACTTTCAAACTCTTATTTATAAAACATTTGACTTTGAACAATGCAGTTATTGATCTGGAACCTGAAATTATAAGGAATTTACTAACTTCTTTTTGACCTGAGCTACTTACAAGCAGCACTTTTACTTAGATTCCCGCAGAGTGGCCTGAAAGGGGCAAAGAACAAAGAACAATACAGCACAGGAACAGGCCCTTCGGCCCTCCAAGCCCGTGCCGCTCCCTGGTCCAAACTAGACCATTCTTTTGTATCCCTCCATTCCCACTCCGTTCATATGGCTCTCTAGATAAGTCTTAAACGTTCCCAGTGTGTCCGCCTCCACCACCTTGCCTGGCAGCGCATTCCAGGCCCCCACCACCCTCTGTGTAAAATATGTCCTTCTGATATCTGTGTTAAACCTCCCCCCTTCACCTTGAACCTATGACCCCTCATGAACGTCACCACTGACCTGGGGAAAAGCTTCCCACCGTTCACCCTATCTATGCCTTTCATAATTTTATACACCTCTATTATGTCTCCCCTCATCCTCGGAATGGTCAGCAGGGAAACATCACAGCGTGGACTGAAAAAGAGTCATAGAACCATACAACCCCTACAGTGCAGAAAGAAGCTATCCAGACCATCGAGTTTGTATCAACTCTCCAAAAGAACATTTTACCCGGGTCAACTCCTCCACCCTATCCCTGTAATCCCTCACATTTACGAGGACCAATCCACCTAACCTGAACATCTTTGGGCCATGGGAGGTAGTGGGTTTTGCTACCAAATGAACCTGTTGGACTTTAACCTGGTGTTGTGAGTCTTCTTACTGTGTTTACCCCAGTCCAACGTCGGCATCTCCACATCGTTGGAGGAAACCAGAGCATCCAGAGGAAGACCACGCAGACCCGGGCAAAAGGTGCAAATGTCACGCAGAGGAGTCACCCAAGTCACCCAAGAGCAGAATTGAACCCAGGTCCTTGGCGCTGTGAGGCAGCAGTGCTAACCACTGTACCATCGTTCCTTCACTGTCTCTAGGTCAAAATCCTGCAACTCCCTCCTTAACAGCACCATGGGTGCATCTGCACCTCAGGGACTGCAGCAGTTCAATAGGTCGCTCACCACCATCTTCTCAAGGGCAATTAGGGATGGGTAATAAATACTGGCCTTGCCAGTGATGCCCCTATCCCGTGAATGAATAAACAAAAAAGTGGATGCAGGAAAGCAGCAGATACATGGTTAAAGGAGGCAATTGATGCTTGGTCACTTGTTAACTTTAAATCTGTGATTGATAAATATAATGGGCAAAGACAGGTAAATGGAGTTAGTTTGCAGATTTGCCATGTTCTAATGGAACAGTCTCGAGAGGCTTGAAAACCTATTGCTGTTCCTATTTTCCTAAACGTTGTTGTCTAGTTTGTTCAATTCCACCATATTCTTCACAAAACCATCAACTTGCCTCGAGCCTTCCCATTATTTTAGAGACTTGTAGTATTTGCCACTTAGTGCTCTTTAAATAAATCTTGTCATGACAAGCATAGCTCCCCTATTAAAGTGTGGTGAGTCTACTCCTTCAATTTGTGACTTTTTCAGTGAGATTTCAAAAGCGTTAACATTAAATTTAATGTTTTTCTTACTTTCCTGTCTCATTTTTCACTCTTGCAGTCTTTTAACCCAATCATTCTTTCCCTCTCTTTATTTCACTTTCTGAATCTCATCAGATAGTGAATTCATCCCATTTTATTTGCCCTGCTTCTCAGTTCTAATTGCATTTTACTCTCCAACTCTTAAATCTGAGTGGTTAATGAGATATTCTGTTAACTGCCTTATTCAGTCAGGCCCCCTTTCCCTCACCGTGACATTATTAGCTTGTACTTTCATTGATTTGATTTATTATTGTATTGGAAATACAGTGAAACGTTTTGTCTCCTGCATGCTGTACAAACAAAGCATACCATTCATAGAGTACATAAGGGAGAAGGAAAGGAGAGGGTACAGAATATAGTGTTACACTTACAGATAGGGTGAAGAGAAAGATCAGCTTAATATATGGTCGGTCCATTCAAAAGTCTGACGGCAGCAGGGAAGAAGCTGTTCTTGAATCGGACGGTACGTGATTATAGACTTTTGTTTCTTTTTCCTGATGGAAGACGGTGGAAGAGAGTATGTCCAGGGGGTGTGGGGTCCTTGATTATGCTGGCTGCTTTGCTGAGACAGCAGGAAGTGTAGATGGAGTCAATGGATGGGAGGCTGGTTTGGATGGACTATAGACTGGGTTATGTTCACAACCCTTTGTAGTTTCTTGCAGTCTTGGTCAGAGCTGCGATGCATCAGGAAAGAATGCTTTATATGATGCATCTGTAAAAATTGGTGAGAGTTGTAGCGTACATGCCAAATTTCCTTAGCCTCCTGAGAAAGTAGAGGTGTTGGCGGGCTTTCGTAACTATAGCATCGGTGTGGAGGGACCAGGACAGATCGATATTGATATGAACACCTGGAAACTTGAAGCTCTTGGCCATTTCCACTTCATCCCTTTGACATAGACAGCAACTTTATGAGCAAGAAGCTTTTGAGCTGAAGGATGCAGTGATAATCTAACGAATGGGAAATGCTGTCGGATGTCCTGTAACAGTAAATTCTGGCCCATTTACTCGGAGCTTCAACATGGCAAGTGAGCCCAGCAGGGCAGAGGAAATACTTTACGGACACCTGGGAATCCCTGGTCCTGAACCATTTAAACTGGAGGAAAAGCATCCGGGAAGCATACAGGGCGGCACGGTAGCACAGTGGTTAGCACTGCTGCTTCACAGCTCCAGGGTCCCGGGTTCGATTCCCGGCTCGGGTCACTGTCTGTGTGGAGTTTGCACATTCTCCTCGTGTCTGCGTGGGTTCCCTCCAGGTGCTCCGGTTTCCTCCCACAGTCCAAAGATGTGCGGGTTAGGTTGATTGGCCAGGTTAAAAAAATTGCCCCTTAGAGTCCTGGGATGCGTAGGTTAGAGGGATTAGCGGGTAAAATATGTGGGGGTAGGGCCTGGGTGGGATTGTGGTCGGTGCAGACTCGATGGGCCGAATGGCCTCCTTCTGCACTGTAGGGTTTCTATGATTTCTAAGGAGACAAACACCTCGCGTTTCATCGCCGAGAGCAAGCCGAAGCGAAACGTCGAAGAAAAGGGAGCACGTAGCAATTCGGGCCCTTCCCCCACCCACTCCTCCGACCACCGTCTGCCCCACCTGTGACAGAAACTGTAGGTCGCGCATTGGACTCACCTGAGAACTCATTTTTAGTGTGGAAACAAGTCATCCTTGGCTCTGAAGAAGAATGAGAAGAAGATTGTTTTATGCTTTCTGGAAGCTGTTCCATCAATCGATAATATTTGAAAGCATCAAGTGTCAACCGTAGCCAACCATTCCATTTTATTACAGATGCAAACCTGTGTCAAAATGCTGACTGTTTCTGTGCTGCAGCCCAAAGCTTACAAGCATATGTCAATCTGCAAAGTTCCTTGACCCTACCAACTGTGATTGATGTCAGCCTCTGTTTACTTAAACCTTGCAGCTCTCCTGAGGTAAGAGCAGGAATCATAGAAGTCATAGAAACCCCACAGTGCAGAAGGAGGCCATTCGGCCCCTTGAGTCTACGCTGACAACAATCCCACCCATGCCCTATCACCGAAAATCCCACTTATTTACCCTGCTAATCCCTCTAACATTCACATCCTGGGACACTAAGGGCCAATTTAGCATGGCCAATCAACCTAACCTGCACATCTTTGGACTGTGGGAGGAAACCGGAGCACCCGGAGCTAAACCCACGCTGACATGGGGAGAATGTGCAAACTCCACACAGACAGTGACCCAAGCTGGGAATCGAACCCAGATCCCTGGAGCTGTGAGGTAGCAATGCTGACCACTGTGCCATCAAGACCAGAAGAGTTGCGCTGGCTGCACTTCTAACAGGCCGGAGCTGAATCAAACTTGGGGATTCAAGGTAAAGCTTGGCAAATTAAGTATTCAAAAAAAAATCTTGACTGCAGAGTAGAAAATGAAGGCCTGAACTGTGCTTTGAGTGAGGAAGGAGTGGCCGTTCACCTCATTCACAGTTGCACAGGGACCTTGCAGGCTAATACAGCTGGAATGCTGGAAAATCTCAGCAGGCCTGACAGCATCTGTGGAAAGAGAACCAAGCCAACGTTTTGCATCTGGATGATCCTAATCTCATAGATGCTGTC
>NW_027594779.1:0-12853 GCF_964213995.1 Mustelus asterias | reverse complement strand
AACCCCCCCACACTCTCTCTAAAATCAACACCGAACTATTTATTTATCTAACTAGCAGTGAACCAATTAACTGAACTATTACCAAACCGAATAAACCCCTTCTAACTGTTAACTATTCCCCAATAAAACACAATTCTAACGAAATGCCGTTCCGATAAACACAATTCCCACTCATTAACACAAAACAGAATTCAGTCACTCTCTAAATTACAACCAGGTTTTGTCTCTTCTGGAATATTCTGAGTTTTCCCTGTTGATTCTTCTTTCTTCTCTGCTATCGAGATGAACTAAGGGCTGTGGCAGGTGGCACTCGTTCTGTCGCACTGCCCCCCCCCCCCCGACCTTTTATACCCGTGATGACGCATCAATATTTACCACAATAGGATTGGTTCAAGGTTGGCAATACCATCGGATTTAAATTTAAGAGGTTCTTGGTATCTGAGTGCCTGATTCAAATTGATTGGCTGAATTCAAATGCCTGTCAGCCGGTTGCCTTGGTAACCCTGCTGCTTGCCCTTCCAATATAAATGTTTCAGTCTGTGTACTCTATGTACTTGCATTTTCTTTTTAACACCCGAAGCACAGAAAAAGCTCCGCCTCTTAAAGGGACCATGCGATACCTCCCCCCCCGCCCTCCAGCATTTTAAAGCACCAATCTACAATTACTCCACCCAGCTCCGTAACAAGTACACAGCAAGATCCCACACAAAGAACAGAACAAAGAACAGTACAGCGCAGGAACAGGCCCTTGGGCACTCCAAGCCTGCACCAATTAGGGCTGAGGGATAAACGTGGGCCTTAATCGATGACATGTGGTGGGGGGGGGGGGGGAGGGTTAAACCCGCACCCAACAGGGGCAGGGCCACAGGACGTTGGGGACATGGAGGGTCTTTAGGTGACGGGACGGGGCTGATGGTTTGGAGTCGCGATGGGTCTGGGGGATGGTGGGGCGTGGGTGCATGTTGCTGATTTTCATTTCCCTCTCTGACGCTCTCTCTATCTCTCCCTCTCTTCCTCACCCCACCTTCGCCCCCTGCAGTCTTCCCTGCAGGCGACACAGCTGATGGTGGGTCCACCATCGCGAACGGGGAGTTCCGGGTCCCCAAAGACATCGATGACGTGGTCAGACTTCCCAGGAAGTCAATCGGTAAGGACTGTCAGCGGTTGGGGGGAGAATGTGGGACTCACCCCCACGGGGAGTGGGGGGGAATGTGGGACTCGCTCCCACGGGGGATGGGGGGGAATGTGGGACTCGCTCCCACGGGGGAGTGGGGGGGGACTCGCTCTCACGGGGAGTGGGGGGAGAATGTGGGACTTGCTCCCACAGGGGAGTGGGGGGAGAATGTGGGACTCGCTCCTATGGGGAGTGGGGGAGAATGTGGGACTCGCTTCCACGGGGAGTGGGGGAGAATGTGGGACTCGCTCTCACGGGGGAGTGGGGGGAGAATGTGGGACTCGCTCCTATGGGGAGTGGGGGAGAATGTGGGACTCGCTTCCACGGGGAGTGGGGGAGAATGTGGGACTCACTCCCACAGGGGGAGTGGGGGAGAATGTGGGACTCGCTCCCACGAGGGAGTGGGGGGAGAATGTGGGACTCGCTCCCACGGGGGAGTGGGGGGAGGATGTGGGACTCGCTCCCACGGGGAGTGGGGGAGAATGTGGGGCTCGCTCCCACGGGGGAGTGGGGGAGAATGCGGGGCTCGCTCCCACGGGGAGTGGGGGGAGAATGTGGGACTCGCTCTCACGAGGAGTGGGGAGAATGTGGGACTCGCTCCCACGGGGAGTGGGGGAGAATGTGGGACTCGCTTCCACGGGGAGTGGGGGAGAATGTGGGACTCACTCCCACAGGGGGAGTGGGGGAGAATGTGGGACTCGCTCCCACGAGGGAGTGGGGGGAGAATGTGGGACTCGCTCCCACGGGGGAGTGGGGGGAGGATGTGGGACTCGCTCCCACGGGGAGTGGGGGAGAATGTGGGGCTCGCTCCCACGGGGGAGTGGGGGAGAATGTGGGACTCGCTCCCACGGGGGAGTGGGGGGGAATGCGGGGCTCGCTCCCACGGGGAGTGGGGGGAGAATGTGGGACTCGCTCTCACAAGGAGTGGGGAGAATGTGGGACTCGCTCCCACGGGGGAGTGGGGGAGAATGAGGTTGCTGCAATTAAGCATCATCTGTTGTGTGAATCTCACTCACAGATCGAGAAGCCGAGAGTGATTATGAAGAGGAGGAGGAACAAGATTTAAAAAAACAATCCAGCTCGACTGACGAGGTTAGGAGATTGAGGGAGCGCCGCACTGTGGGAGGGTCAGTGCTGAGGGAGCGCCGCACTGTGGGAGGGTCAGTGCTGAGGGAGCGCCGCACTGTGGGAGGGTCAGTGCTGAGGGAGCGCCGCACTGTGGGAGGGTCAGTGCTGAGGGAGCGCCGCACTGTGGGAGGGTCAGTGCTGAGGGAGCGCCGCACTGTGGGAGAGTCAGTGCTGAGGGAGCGCCGCACTGTGGGAGGGTCAGTGCTGAGGGAGTGCCGCACTGTGGGAGGGTCAGTGCTGAGGGAGCGCCGCACTGTGGGAGGGTCAGTGCTGAGGGAGCGCCGCACTGTGGGAGGGTCAGTGCTGAGGGAGCGCCGCACTGTGGGAGGGTCAGTGCTGAGGGAGCGCCACACTGTGGGAGGGTCAGTGCTGAGGGAGCGCCGCACTGTGGGAGGGTTAGTGCTGAGGGAGCACTGCACTGTGGGAGAGTCAGTGCTGAGGGAGCACCGCACTGTGGGAGGGTCAGTGCTGAGGGAGCGCCGCACTGTGGGAGGGTCAGTGCTGAGGGAGCGCCGCACTGTGGGAGGGTCAGTGCTGAGGGAGCGCCGCACTGTGGGAGGGTCAGTGCTGAGGGAGCGCCGCACTGTGGGAGGGTCAGTGCTGAGGGAGCGCCGCGCTGTGGGAGGGTCAGTGCTGAGGGAGCGCCGCACTGTGGGAGGGTCAGTGCTGAGGGAGCGCCGCACTGTGGGAGGGTCAGTGCTGAGGGAGCGCCGCACTGTGGGAGGGTCAGTGCTGAGGGAGAGCCGCACTGTGGGAGGGTGAGTGCTGAGGGAGCACCGTATTGTGGGAGGGTCAGTGCTGAGGGAGCGCCGCACTGTGGGAGGGTCAGTGCTGAGGGAGCGCTGCACTGCGGGAGGGTCAGTGCTGAGGGAGCGCCGCACTGTGGGAGGGTCGGTGCTGAGGGAGCGCTGCACTGTGGGAGGGTCAGTGCTGAGGGAGCACCGCACAGTGGGAGGGTCAGTGCTGAGGGAGCGCTGCACTGTGGGAGGGTCAGGGCTGAGGGAGCGCTGCACTGTGGGAGGGTCAGTGCTGAGGGAGCACCGTATTGTGGGAGGGTCAGTGCTGAGGGAGCGCTGCACTGCGGGAGGGTCAGTGCTGAGGGAGCGCCGCACTGTGGGAGGGTCAGTGCTGAGGGAGCGCCGCACTGTGGGAGGGTCAGTGCTGAGGGAGCGCCGCACTGTGGGAGGGTCGGTGCTGAGGGAGCGCCGCACTGTGGGAGGGTCAGTGCTGAGGGAGCGCCGCACTGCGGGAGGGTCAGTGCTGAGGGAGCGCTGCACTGTGGGAGGGTCAGTGCTGAGGGAGCGCCGCACTGTGGGAGGGTCAGTGCTGAGGGAGCGCTGCACTGCGGGAGGGTCAGTGCTGAGGGAGCGCCGCACTGTGGGAGGGTCAGTGCTGAGGGAACACTCTGACTCTCTCTATTTGACCCCTAGGGTACGGCAGGGAGTGAAGTAAATGCTACGGAGGAAATGTCGAACTTGGTGAACTATGTGGAACCCGTGAAATTTAAATCCTTCGAGGTGGCTTTCAGTAAGTGAATCGCTGCCCCTGTGATGGTCGACTGTGTCCGTGGTGTGGGACGGACCCCCCTCCCCCTGCCGGGTCGGTGTGGGACGGACCCCCCTCCCCCTGCCGGGTCGGTGTGGGACGGACCCCCCTCCCCCTGCCGGGTCGGTGTGGGACGGACCCCCCTCCCCCTGCCGGGTCGGTGTGGGACGGACCCCCCTCCCCCTGCCGGGTCGGTGTGGGAGACGGACCCCCCTCCCCCTGGCGGGTCGGTGTGGGACGGACCCCCCTCCCCCTGGCGGGTCGGTGTGGGACGGACCCTCCTCCCCCTGGCGGGTCGGTGTGGGACGGACCCCCCCTCCCCCTGGCGGGTCGGTGTGGGACGGACCCCCCTCCCCCTGGCGGGTCGGTGTGGGACGGACCCCCCTCCCCCTGGCGGGTCGGTGTGGGACGGACCCCCCTCCCCCTGGCGGGTCGGGTGCCCGGCCTCGGGCAGTGGGATGGGCCCTGGGATTGAGTGGGAGACGGACTCGCTGCATTCCACGGCCCCTCATCGCATCCGAGTATCGATGGGTCTGTGACGACCCCTGTAGTCAAATTGTCTCCCCCAAGGAGACTGAACCTAAAGGTGCAGCAAGCAACTCACCCCCCCCCCCCCCTCCCTATCTCTGTAACCTCCTCCAGCCCCTACACCCCCCTCCGTATCTCTGTAACCTCCTCCAGCCCCGACACCACCTCCCTATCTCTGTAACCTCCTCCAGCCCCTACACCCCCCTCCCTATCTCTGTAACCTCCTCCAGCCCCTACACCCCCCTCCCTATCTCTGTAACCTCCTCCAGCCCCTACACCCCCCTCCCTATCTCTGTAACCTCCTCCAGCCCCTACACCCACCTCCCTATCTCTGTAACCTCCTTAACCCCGACAACTCCCTCTCTCTCCCTCCCTCTGTCTCTTTGATCGAGCTTTTGGTCGTCAGTCTCTGGTATCTCCGAATGTAGCTGGGGATCAGATTCTGTCTGAGTGACGCCCCTTGTGGTCGATCGACTCTGTGAACGGCCCTGGATAAATGCAGGTGGATGTTGAACGTCCTTCTGCTGAGGTGTGATGTGTGGGTGTTGTCGTGGGGCTGGGTTGAGGGGGCGAGCGGGGCCGTTGCCTCGGCAACAGCAACGGAAAATGCTGGAAAACCTCAGCGGGTGTGGCAGTGTCTGTGGAGAGAGAATAGATGTGGGGATTACCGGCGTTGGACTGGGGTAAGCACAGTAAGAAGTCTCACAACACCAGGTTAAAGTCCAACAGGTTTATTTGGTAGCACGAGCTTTCGGAGCGCTGCCCCTTCATCAGGTGAGTGGGAGTTCTGTTCACAAACAGGGCATATAGAGACACAAACTCAATTTACAAGATAATGGTTGGAGTGTGGGTCTTTACAGGTAATCGAGTCTTAAAGGTACAGACAATGTGAGTGGAGAGAGGGTTATGCACAGGTTAAAGAGATGTGTATTGTCTCCAGACAGGACAGTTAGTGAGATTTTGCAAGCCCAGGCAAGTCGTGGGGGTTACAGATAGTGTGACATGAACCCAAGATCCCGGTTGAGGCCGTCCTCATGTGTGCGGAACTTGGCTATCAGTCTCGGCTCAGCGACTCTGCGTTGTCGTGAAGGCCGCCTTGGAGAATGCTTACCCGAATATCAGAGGCCGAATGCCCGTGGCCGCTGCAGGAAGAGAACACTCTTGCCTGGTGATTGTCAAGCGGTGTTCATTCATCCGTTGTTGTTTCGAGTCTGGATGAGCCTTTGTCAGAGCGTTGTATCTGCTCTTCATCGCAGAAGCCTGTTTTACTAGGCCTCAGTCCCTGGATTCTCTTTGCTTTAATCTCTGTCTTTTCTCCTTCCCTCTTTCCCTGTCTGACAGAGAGGAACAAATACTTTGAGATGTCCTCAATGGTGGAGACTAAGGGTCTGGAGCAGTTGACCAAATCACCCGTGGAGTTTGTGGAGTATCCTGTCCAGATCCCAATCCCTCCCAATACATGTGACAACGTATTATCGTCACATGTACTGGGATAGAGGGAAAAGTGTTGTTTCTTGCGCGCTATACAGACAAAGCATACCGTTCATAGAGAAGGAAAGGAGAGGGTGCAGAATGTAGTGTTACAGTCATAGCTAGGGTGTAGAGAAAGATCAACTTAATGCGAGGTAGGTCCATTCAAAAGTCTGACAGCAGCAGGGAAGAAGCTGTTCTTGAGTCGGTCGGTGCGTGACCTCAGACTTTTGTATCTTTTTCCCGACGGAAGAAGGTGGAAGAGAGAATGTCCGGGGTGCGTGGGGTCCTTGATTATGCTGGCTGCTTTTCCCCGAGGCAGCGGGAAGTGTAGACAGAGTCAGTGGGTGTGGAGTCACAGCTGGAGCACTGTGTGCAGTTCTGGTCACCACATTATAGGGAGGATGTGATTGCACTGGTGGAGGGGGTGCAGAGGAGATTCACCGGGGTGACACAGCGGGTTAGCGCCGCTGCCTCACAGCGCCAGAGACCCAGGTTCGATTCCCGGCTCGGGTCACTGTCTGTGTGGAGTCTGCACGTTCTCCCCGTCTCTGCGTGGGTTTCCTCCGGGTGCTTTGGTTTCCTCCCACAGTCTGAAACGTGCTGGTTGGGTGGATTGGCCGTGCTAAATTGTCCCTTAGTGTCCAAAGATGTGCAGGTTAGGTGGATTGGCCGTGCTAAATTGTCCCTTAGTGTCCAAAGATGTGCAGGTTAGGTGGATTGGCCGTGCTAAATTGTCCCTTAGTGTCCAAAGATGTGCAGGTTAGGTGGATTGGCCGTGCTAAATTGTCCCTTAGTGTCCAAAGATGTGCAGGTTAGGTGGATTGGCCGTGCTAAATTGTCCCTTAGTGTCCAAAGATGTGCAGGTTAGGTGGATTGGCCATGCTAAATTGCCCCTTGTGTCCAAAGATGTATGGGTTAGGTGGATTGGCCGTGCTAAATTACCCCTTAGTGTCCAAAGATGTGCAGGTTAGGAGGATTGGCCATGCTAAATTGCCCCTTAGTGTCCAAAGATGTGCAGGTTAGTTGGATTGGCCATGCTAAATTGTCCCTTAATGTCCAAAGATGTGCGGGTTAGGTGGATTGGCCATGCTAGATTGCCCCTTAGTGTCCAAAGATGTGCAGGTTAGGAGGATTGGCCATGCTAAATTGCCCCTTAGTGTCCAAAGATGTGCAGGTTAGTTGGATTGGCCATGCTAAATTGTCCCTTAATGTCCAAAGATGTGCGGGTTAGGTGGATTGGCCATGCTAGATTGCCCCTTAGTGTCCAAAGATGTGCGGGTTAGGAGGATTGGCCATGCTAAATTGCCCCTTAGTGTCCAAAGATGTGCGGGTTAGGGAGATTAGTGGGGTGAATATGTGGGGTTACGGGGATAGGGCCTGGATGGGATTGTTGTCGACAGACTCGATGGGCCGAATCACCTCTCTCTGCACTGTAGGGATTCTAAGTGGCGATGGCCTAGTGGGATTATCACCAGACTATTCACCCAAAAACTCAGCTAATGTTCTGGGGGGATCCGGGTTTGAATCCCGCCCACGGCAGACGGTGGAATTTGAATTCAATAAAAAAATATCTGGAATTAAGAATCTACTGATGACCCATTGTGGGAAAAACCCATCTGGTTCCCTTTCGGGAAGGAAATCTGCCGTCCTTACCCCGGTCTGGCCTACATGTGACTCCAGAGCCACAGCCAATGTGGTTGACTCTCAGCTGCCCTCCAAGGGGCAACTAGGGATGGGCAATAGATGCTGGGCCCAGCCAGCGACGCCCATGTCCCAGGAAAGAGTGAAAAGTACCTGGGTGAGTACTTGGCACAGAAGAACATTCAGAGCTTTGGGCCAAGTGCCAGTAAATGGGATTGGGTGTTGGCGCAGACTCGATGGGCCGAATGGCCTCTTCTGCACTAAATAAGTGAGCGAGGGGGAGGGGATTGTGGGGAGGGGGGTGATATGTGTGGGTGGGGTGTGTGTGTGTTAGAGTCCGGCGGGCGGGGGAAATGGCGGGGGGTTAGAGAGGGGAGGGGGGAACAGGCGAACTGTGGTTGTGAGTCAGTGGAGAGGTGTGGGACTCTTTTACCTGGGTGGGGGGGTGTCGAGTTGTGTCGGACAGAAGGGGATCTGGAGAGCGGGGGAGAATGGGGAGCGGGGAGGATCGGGGGGGGGGCGGGGTGGAGAATGGGATGGTGGAGCGAGCAGAGTGAGGGGGGTCTGGCTGGATTTGGAAGCTGGAGGGATTGAGGGAGAGGGGTCTCAGTTTGAGTGATTCTCCCTGACGGGCGAACCTCCCAGATACAACAAGAAACAGCTAAGCCGGATTTACCCCAAGGGAACTCGGGTTGATTCCTCGAACTACATGCCGCAGGTATTCTGGAACACTGGCTGCCAGATGGTGGCCTTGAATTTCCAAACGCTTGGTGAGTGGCTCCCCCCTCGGCACTGACCCTCCCACAGTGCGGCGCTCCCTCAGCACTGACCCTCCCACAGTGCGGCGCTCCCTCAGCACTGACCCTCCCACAGTGCGGCGCTCCCTCGGCACTGACCCTCCCACAGTGCGGCGCTCCCTCTGCACTGACTCTCCCACAGTGCGGCGCTCCCTCAGCACTGACCCTCCCACAGTGCGGCGCTCCCTCAGCACTGACCCTCCCACAGTGCGGCGCTCCCTCAGCACTGACCCTCCCACAGTGCGGCGCTCCCTCGGCACTGACCCTCCCACAGTGCGGCGCTCCCTCGGCACTGACCCTCCCACAGTGCGGCGCTCTCTCAGCACCGACCCTCCCACAGTGCGGCGCTCCCTCAGCACTGACCCTCCCACAGTGCGGCGCTCCCTCGGCACTGACCCTCCCACAGTGCGGCGCTCCCTCGGCACTGACCCTCCCACAGTGCGGCGCTCCCTCAGCACTGACCCTCCCACAGTGCGGCGCTCCCTCAGCACTGACCCTCCCACAGTGCGGCACTCCCTCGGCACTGACCCTCCCACAGTGCGGCGCTCCCTCAGCGTCGACCCTCCCACAGTGCGGCGCTCACTCGGCACTGACCCTCCCACAGTGCGGCGCTCCCTCAGCACCGACCCTCCCACAGTGCGGCGCTCCCTCAGCACTGACCCTCCCACAGTGCGGCACTCCCTCAGCTCTGACCCTCCCACAGTGCGGCGCTCCCTCAGCACGGACCCTCCCACAGTGCGGCGCTCCCTCAGCACTGACCCTCCCACAGTGCGGCGCTCCCTCAGCACTGACCCTCCCACAGTGCGGCGCTCCCTCAGCACTGACCCTCCCACAGTGCGGCGCTCCCTCGGCACTGACCCTCCCACAGTGCGGCGCTCCCTCGGCACTGACCCTCCCACAGTGCGGCGCTCCCTCAGCGTCGACCCTCCCACAGTGCGGCGCTCCCTCGGCACCGACCCTCCCACAGTGCGGCGCTCCCGCAGCACCGACCCTCCCACAGTGCGGCGCTCCCTCAGCACTGACCCTCCCACAGTGCGGCACTCCCTCAGCTCTGACCCTCCCACAGTGCGGCGCTCCCTCAGCACTGACCCTCCCACAGTGCGGCGCTCCCTCAGCACTGACCCTCCCACAGTGCGGCGCTCCGTCAGCACCGACCCTCCCACAGTGCGGCGCTCCCTCAGCTCTGACCCTCCCACAGTGCGGCGCTCTCTCAGCACTGACCCTCCCACAGTGCGGCACTCCCTCAGCTCTGACCCTCCCACAGTGCGGCGCTCCCTCAGCTCTGACCCTCCCACAGTGCGGCGCTCCCTCAGCACTGACCCTCCCACAGTGCGGCACTCCCTCAGCTTTGACCCTCCCACAGTGCGGCGCTCCCTCAGCACCGACCCTCCCACAGTGCGGCGCTCCCTCAGCTCTGACCCTCCCACAGTGCGGCGCTCCCTCAGCACTGACCCTCCCACAGTGCGGCACTCCCTCAGCTCTGACCCTCCCACAGTGCGGCGCTCCCTCAGCTCTGACCCTCCCACAGTGCGGCGCTCCCTCAGCACTGACCCTCCCACAGTGCGGCACTCCCTCAGCACTGACCCTCCCACAGTGCGGCGCTCCCTCAGCACCGACCCTCCCACAGTGCGGCGCTCCCTCAGCACCGACCCTCCCACAGTGCGGCGCTCCCTCAGCTCTGACCCTCCCACAGTGCGGCGCTCCCTCAGCACTGACACTCCCACAGTGCGGCGCTCCCTCAGCACCGACCCTCCCACAGTGCGGCGCTCCCTCAGCACCGACCCTCCCACAGTGCGGCGCTCCCTCAGCACCGACCCTCCCACAGTGCGGCGCTCCCTCAGCACCGACCCTCCCACAGTGCGGCGCTCCCTCAGCACCGACCCTCCCACAGTGCGGCGCTCCCTCAGCACTGACACTCCCACAGTGCAGCGCTCCCTCGGCACTGCTCCTGTTATGAATGAGAGGTGTTGCTAACTCTCTCTCTTCCTGTAGACCTGGCGATGCAATTGAACATGGGAATGTTCGAATACAACGGGCGGAGTGGTTACATTCTCAAACCTGAATTCATGCGGCGGGCGGATAAACATTTTGACCCTTTCACGGAGAACATTGTTGATGGTATTGTGGCGAACACTGTCTCCATCAAGGTGAGGAGAGCAGGAAGCTGGCTCGTCATCCTAGCCCACACAGCAACAGGAGGAGGCCACTCAGCCCCTCATCCCAGCCCACAGAGCAACAGAAGGAGGCCATTCAGCCCCTCATCCCAGCCCACAGAGCAACAGGAGGAGGCCATTCAGCCCCTCATCCCAGCCCACAGAGCAACAGGAGGAGGCCATTCAGCCCCTCATCCCAGCCCACACAGCAACAGGAGGAGGCCATTCAGCCCCTCATCCCAGCCCACACAGCAACAGGAGGAGGCCATTCAGCCCCTCATCCCAGCCCACACAGCAACAGGAGGAGGCCATTCAGCCCCTCATCCCAGCCCACACAGCAACAGGAGGAGGCCACTCAGCCCCTCATCCCAGCCCACACAGCAACAGGAGGAGGCCATTCAGCCCCTCATCCGAGCCCGCACAGCAACAGGAGGAGGCCATTCAGCCCCTCATCCCAGCCCACACAGCAACAGGAGGAGGCCACTCAGCCCCTCATCCCAGCCCACACAGCAACAGGAGGAGGCCATTCAGCCCCTCATCCTAGCCCGCACAGCAACAGGAGGAGGCCATTCAGCCCCTCATCCCAGCCCACACAGCAACAGGAGGAGGCCATTCAGCCCCTCATCTCAACCCACACAGCAACAGGAGGAGGACGTTCAGCCCCTCTCCTCCAAACTGGCACACACGGAACAGGATGATGCCATTCAGCCCCCTCCTCGAGCCCGTTACACAGGAACAGGAGGAGGCCATTCTGCCCCTCTCGAGCCTGTTACACAGGAACAGGAGGAGGCCATTCTACCCCTCTCGAGCCTGTTACACAGGAACAGAAGGAGGCCATTCTGCCCCTCTCGAGCCTGTTACACAGGAACAGGAGGAGGCCATTCTGCCCCTCTCGAGCCTGTTACACACTGCTCTATGTGGTGGATTGTGTGGCTGACACTGGGATAGATCCAGTTTCTCTGATTTTCTGTGTCTCACTGCTGCAGATAATCTCGGGACAGTTCCTATCGGATAAGAGGGTCGGGATGTATGTGGAGGTCGATATGTTTGGGCTTCCGGTCGACACGAAACGCAAATTCAGAACCAAGACCCTGGTGAACTCGTTAAACTTTGTTTGGGACGATGAACCGTTTGTCTTCCGTAAGGTAACCACCTGACTGAGAGAGTGTCGCACTGGGAGGGTCAGTGCTGAGGGAGCGCCGCACTGTGGGAGGGTCGGTGCTGAGGGAGCGCCGCACTGTGGAGGGTCAGTGCTGAGGGAGTGCCGCACTGTGGGAGGGTCAGTGCTGAGGGAGTGCCGCACTGTGGGAGGGTCAGTGCTGAGGGAGCGCCGCGCTGTGGGAGGGTCAGTGCTGAGGGAGCGCCGCACTGTGGGAGGGTCAGTGCTGAGGGAGCGCCGCACTGTGGGAGGGTCAGTGCTGAGGGAGCGCTGCACTGTGGGAGGGTCAGTGCTGAGGGAGCGCCGCACTGTGGGAGGGTCAGTGCTGAGGGAACGCCGCACTGTGGGAGGGTCAGTGCTGAGGGAGCGCCGCGCTGTGGGAGGGTCAGTGCTGAGGGAGCGCCGCGCTGTGGGAGGGTCAGTGCTGAGGGAGCGCCGCACTGTGGGAGGGTCAGTGCTGAGGGAGCGCCGCACTGTGGGAGGGTCAGTGCTGAGGGAGCGCCGCACTGTGGGAGGGTCAGTGCTGAGGGAGCGCCGCACTGTGGGAGGGTCAGTGCTGAGGGAGCTCCGCACTGTGGGAGGGTCAGTGCTGAGGGAGCTCCGCACTGTGGGAGGGTCAGTGCTGAGGGAGCGCCGCACTGTGGGAGGGTCAGTGCTGAGGGAGCTCCGCACTGTGGGAGGGTCAGTGCTGAGGGAGCGCCGCACTGTGGGAGGGTCACTGCTGAGGGAGCGCCGCACTGTGGGAGGGTCAGTGCTGAGGGAGCGCCGCACAGTGGGAGTGTCAGTGCTGAGGGAGCGCCGCACTGTGGGAGGGTCAGTGCTGAGGGAGCGCCACACTGTGGGAGGGTCAGTGCTGAGGGAGCGCTGCACTGTGGGAGGGTCAGTGCTGAGGGAGCTCCGCACTGTGGGAGGGTCAGTGCTGAGGGAGCGCCGCACTGTGGGAGGGTCAGTGCTGAGGGAGCGCCGCACTGTGGGAGGGTCAGTGCTGAGGGAGCGCCGCACAGTGGGAGTGTCAGTGCTGAGGGAGCGCCGCACTGTGGGAGGGTCAGTGCTGAGGGAGCGCCGCACTGTGGGAGGGTCAGTGCTGAGGGAGCGCCGCACTGTGGGAGGGTCAGTGCTGAGGGAGCGCCGCACTGTGGGAGGGTCAGTGCTGAGGGAGCGCCGCACTGTGGGAGGGTCAGTGCTGAGGGAGCGCCGCACTGGGGAGGGTCAGTGCTGAGGGAGCGCCGCACTGTGGGAGGGTCAGTGCTGAGGG
>NW_027594778.1:0-12867 GCF_964213995.1 Mustelus asterias | reverse complement strand
GACAGTGAGAGACAGAGAGAGAGAGAGAGCCAGAAAGAGAGGGAAAGAGAGATGGAGAGAGACAGTGAGAGACAGACAGAGAGAGAGCCAGAAAGAGAGGGAAAGAGAGATGGAGAGAGACAGTGAGAGACAGAGAGAGAGAGAGCCAGAAAGACAGAGAGAGCAAAAGACAGGAGCAAGAAACATTGGTGGGGGTGGTATACAGACCACTGAACTGTAGGGGTGATGGTGGGAAAAGCATTAGACAGGGAATCAGAGATGCGTGTGTTAAAGGAATATCCATGATTGTGGACAACTTTAATCTGCTTATAGATTGGGAGAGTCAAATTAGTCACAGTGCAATAGAGGAGGAATTTCCGGAGTGAATACGGGATGGTTTTCTGGGGCAATGCTTTGAGGAACCAACAATGGATCAGACCATCTTGGACTGGGGGTTGTGCAATGAGAAAGAATTAGCTGACGATCTAGTTGTGAGAGAACCCTTGGGGACGAGTGACTATAATATGGTAGAATTCTTTGTCAAGGTGGATGGTGATGGAGTTGATTCTGAGACCAGGGTCCTGAATCTCAATAAAGGGAACTATGATGGTTTGAGGCATGAATTGGCCATGATTGACTGGGAAACACTATAGAATCTGACAGTGCAGAGGGAGCCCATCGAGTCTGCACCAACCACAATCCCACCCAGGCCCTATTCCTGTCACCCCACACATTTACCCTGCTCATCCCGACACTAGGGTCAACTTAGTGTAGCCAATCAACCTATCCCAGACATCTTTGGACTGTGGGAGGAAACCGGAGCACCCGGAGGAAACCCACACAGACTCGGGGAGAATGTGCAGACTCCACACAGACAGTGACCCGAGGCTGGAATTGAACCCGGGTCCCTGGCGCTGTGAGGCAGCAGCACGAACCACCGTGCCACCGTGCCGTTACTTAAAGGAAAGACAGTAGACAGACAATGGCAGGCATTTAAAGAATGAATAGGTGAACTCCAGAAGTTGTTTAATCCTGTTTGGTGCGAGAGTGGTGAGGGAATTGTGGCTGAACCATGGCTTACAAGGGAAATTAGAGATAGTATCAGATTCAAGGAAGAAGCAAACGCACTGGCAAGAAAAAGCAATAGGCCTGAGGATTGGGAGCAGTTTAAAATTCAGCAAAGGAGGACCAAGGGATTGATTCAGAAGGGGAAGATAGACTATGAAAGTAAGCTCTCGGGGAACATAAAACCTGACTGTAAAAGTTTCTGTAGGTATGGAAAGAGACAAATATTGACAAAAATGAATGTAGGCCCCTTACAGTCAGAAACGGGAGAATTCATAACGGGGAATAAAGAAATGTTTGAGGAATTAAATTTGTACTTTGCTTCAGTCTTCACAAAGGCAGGAATGAATAGTGTCCCAGACGTTCTGAGAGAAACAAGTTACAGTGAGGAGCTGAAGGAAATCAGCATTAGTAGAGAAATGGTGTTGGGGAAATTGATGGGATTGAAGTTGGATAAATCTCCAGATCCTGATAATCTTCATCCCAGAGTACTTAAGGAAGTGGCCCTGGAAATAGTGGATCCATTGGTGGTTATTTTCCAAAATTCTTTGCACTCTGGACTGGTTCCTACAGATTTCATTTGGTTTATTATTGTCACATGTTTTGGGATACGGTGAAAAGTATTGTTTCTTGTGCGCTATACAGTCAAAGCATACCGTTCATAGAGCAGGAAAGGAGAGAGTGCAGAATGTAGTGTCACAGTCATAGCTCGGGTGTAGAGAAAGATCAACTTAATGCAAGGTAAGGACATTCATAAGTCTGACAGCAGCAGGGAAGAAGCTGTTTACTTTTGCAGTAGTATTTTAAGTTTAAAGTGAAAACTGGAAGTGGGCTGCTGAGGAGTCTGGGAAGAGTTTTTATTTTAACTTTAAAAGTCAGTTACCTGGGAGGTTCCCCCTCATTGTTCCACTGGAGCAAGCTGAGAGGGAGTGATTGGAGGCAGCAGTGCTGGTGAGAGATTGATTGAATTGTTTATTTATTTAATTAGTCAGCTAGTGTGTGTTTTTCTTTGGCCTTTACTTTTGCAGTAGTATTTTAAGTTTAAAGTGAAAACTGGAAGTGGGCTGCTAAGGAGTCTGGGAAGGGTTTTTTAAGCGCGTGAAGTATGAAAGGTAGGCTGCAGTATACAGCGGGCAGCGTCGGGAGCGGGCAGGGGAGTGAGTGGGAAGCAGAGTGTGAGCTATAAGGCTTTGGCTCACAGGGCTTAGGCAGAAAGGGCGAGGCAGGGGTGAGTTTAATTCATTTTTGGTGTTTCTACCTGGTACTGGCAAGGTATCTAGAGGGGATGGGTGTGCAGGCAGTGCTATGTTCCTCTTGCACTATGTTTGAGGTGAGGGACGACGACAGTGTCCCTGCTGATTACACCTGTGGGAAGTGCACCCATCTGCAGCTCCTCCAAAACCGTGTTAGGGAACTGGAGCTGGAGTTGGATGAACTTAGGATCATTAGGGACACAGAGGTGGCCATAGACAGAAGCTTTAGGAATACAGTTACTCCGAGGAATGAAAACAGATGGGTGACGGTGAGATGGGCTGGGAGGAAGCAGTCCGTGCAGGGATCCCCGGTGGTCGTTCCCCTTAGCAACAAGTATTCCGCTTTGGATACGGTTGAGGGGGATGACATACCAGTGGTGAGCCGCAGTGAGAGGATCTCCAGCACTGTGTCCGTCTCTGTGGCTCGGGAGGGTAAGGGGCAGAGCGGGAGGGCAATAGTTATTGGGGACTCGTTAGTTAGAGGGATAGATAGGAGGTTCTGTGGCAGCAAAAGAGACTCACGGATGGTATGTTGCCTACCGGATGCCAAGGTCCGTGACGTCTCAGACCGTGTTTTCCGGATTCTGAAGGGGGAGGGGAAACAGTCACAAGTCGTGGTACACATTGGTACCAACGACATAGGTAAGAGAAGGGACGGGGATTTAAAGCAGGAATTTCTGGAGCTGGGCTGGAAGCTGAGAGCCAAGACGAAACATGTGGTCATCTCTGGTACGTTACCGGTACCACGTGATAGCGAGTTGAGGAACAGGGAGAGAGTGCAGTTAAACATGTGGTTGCAGGGATGGTGTAGGAGGGAGGGTTTCAGATACGTGGATAATTGGAACACATTCTGGGGAAGGTAGGACCTGTACAAACAGGACGGGGTGCACCTGAACCAGAGGGGCACCAATATCCTGGGAGGGGAATTTGTTACGGCTCTTCAGGGGGGTTTAAACTAATTTGTCAGGGGAGTGGGAAAAGGAGTTGTAGTCCAGAAGTCAGTGAGGGTGGTGAGGTATTGGGGAAGGTATCAGGGTCAAGGGTGGGTACCGGTAGACAGGAAGGTGGGTTGAAGTGTGTCTACTTCAATGCAAGGAGCATCCGGAACAAGGTAGATGAACTTGGGGCGTGGATTGGCACTTGGGACTACGATGTTGTGGCCATTACGGAGATGTGGGTAGAACAAGGACAGGAATGGTTGTTGGACGTTCCGGGGTATAGATGTTTCACTAAGTGTAGGGAAGCTGGTAAAAGGTGTGGAGGAGTGGCATTGTTAATCAAGGATAGTTTAACGGCTGCGGAAAGGCACTTCGAGGGGGATCTGCACACTGAGGTAATATGGGCTGAGGTTAGAAATAGGAAAGGAGCGGTCACGTTGTTAGGAGTTTACTATAGGCCCCCAAATAGTAATAGAGATGTGGAGGAAGAAATTGCTAAGCAGATTATGGATATGTGTGGGGGTCACAGGGTAGTTGTCATGGGGGACTTTAACTTTCCAAATATTGATTGGAACCTTTGTAGGTCAAATAGTTTGGATGGGGCAGTTTTTGTGCAGTGTGTGCAGGAGGGTTTCCTGACACAATATGTGGATAGGCCGACAAGAGGTGAGGCCACATTGGATTTGGTACTGGGAAATGAACCGGGCCAAGTGTTAGATTTGGTTGTGGGAGAGCACTTTGGAGATAGTGACCACAATTCGATGTCTTTTGTTATTGCAATGGAGAGGGATAGGGCCGTACGGCAGGGCAAGGTTTACAATTGGGGGAGAGGTAATTATGATGCGATTAGGCAAGAATTAGGGGGCATAAGTTGGGAACAGAAACTGTCAGAGAAAGGAACTAATGAAAAGTGGAACTTTTTCAAGGAACAAATACTGGGTGTTCCTTTTCCAAGGAACAAATACTGTCAGGCAGGGAGGAAATGGCCGAGTGAGGGAACCATGGTTCACGAAAGAGGTGGAATGTCTTGTGAAAAGGAAGAGGGAAGCTTATGTAGGGATGAGGAAACAAGGTTCAGATGGCTCGATTGAGGGTTACAAGTTAGCAAGGAATGAGCTAAAAAAGGGGCTTAGGAGAGCTAGGAGGGGACACGAGAAGTCCTTGGCGGGTTGGATCAAGGCAAACCCCAAGGCTTTTTACTCTTATGTGAGGAATAAAAGAATGACCAGGGTGAGGTTAGGGCCGGTCAAGGACAGTAGTGGGAACTTGTGTGTGGAGTCAGTAGAGATAGGTGAGGTGATGAATGAATACTTTTCTTCAGTGTTCACCAAGGAGAGGGGCCATGTTTTTGAGGAAGAGAAGGTGTTACAGGCTAATAGGCTGGAGGAAATAGATGTTCGGAGGGAGGATGTCCTGGCAGTTTTGAATAAACTGAAGGTCGATAAGTCCCCTGGGCCTGATGAAATGTATCCTAGGATTCTTTGGGAGGCAAGGGATGAGATTGCAGAGCCTTTGGCTTTGATCTTTGGGTCCTCGCTGTCCACGGGGATGGTGCCAGAAGACTGGAGAATGGCGAATGTTGTTCCTCTGTAAGAAAGGGAATAGAAATGACCCTGGTAATTATAGGCCGGTTAGTCTTGCTTCGGTGGTTGGTAAATTGATGGAAAAGGTCCTTAGGGATGGGATTTACGACCATTTAGAAAGATGCAGATTAATCCGGGATAGTCAGCACGGATTCGTGAAGGGCAAGTCGTGCCTCACAAATTTGATAGAATTTTTTGAGGAGGTAACTAAGCGTGTTGATGAAGGTAGGGCAGTTGATGTCATATACATGGATTTTAGTAAGGCGTTTGATAAGGTCCCCCATGGTCGGCTTATGATGAAACTGAGGAGGTGTGGGACAGAGGGAAAGTTGGCCGATTGGATAGGTAACTGGCTGTCTGATCGAAGACAGAGGGTGGTGGTGGATGGAAAATTTTCGGATTGGAGGCAGGTTGCTAGCGGAGTGCCGCAGGGATCAGTGCTTGGTCCTCTGCTCTTTGTGATTTTTATTAATGACTTAGAGGAGGGGGCTGAAGGGTGGATCAGTAAATTTGCTGATGACACCAAGATTGGTGGAGTAGTGGATGAGGTGGAGGGCTGTTGTAGGCTGCAAAGAGACATAGATAGGATGCAAAGCTGGGCTGAAAAATGGCAAATGGAGTTTAGCCCTGATAAATGTGAGGTGATTCATTTTGGTAGGACTAATTTAAATGTGGATTACAGGGTCAAAGGTAGGGTTCTGAAGACTGTGGAGGAACAGAGAGATCTTGGGGTCCATATCCACAGATCTCTAAAGGTTGCCACTCAAGTGGATAGAGCTGTGAAGAAGGCCTATAGTGTGTTAGCTTTTATTAACAGGGGGTTTGAGTATAAGAGCCGTGGGGTTATGCTGCAACTGTACAGGACCTTGGTGAGACCACATTTGGAATATTGTGTGCAGTTCTGGTCACCTCACTATAAGAAGGATGTGGAAGCGCTGGAAAGAGTGCAGAGGAGATTTACCAGGATGCTGCCTGGTTTGGAGGGTAGGTCTTATGAGGAAAGGTTGAAGGAGCTAGGGCTGTTCTCTCTGGAGCAGAGGAGGCTGAGGGGAGACTTAATAGAGGTTTATAAAATGATGAAGGGGATAGATAGAGTGAACGTTCAAAGACTATTTCCTCGGGTGGATGGAGCTATTACAAGGGGGCAGAACTTTAGGGTTCGTGGTGGGAGATACAGGAAGGATATCAGAGGTAGGTTCTTTACGCAGAGAGTGGTTGGGGTGTGGAATGGACTGCCTGCAGTGATAGTGGAGTCAGACACTTTAGAAACATTTAAGCGGTTATTGGATAGGCACCTGGAGCACACCAGGATGATAGGGAGTGGGATAGCTTGATCTTGGTTTCAGATAAAGCTCGGCACAACATCGTGGGCCGAAGGGCCTGTTCTGTGCTGTACTGTTCTATGTTCTATGTTCTTGAGTAGGTTGGTACGTTTCCTGAGAATTTTGTACCTTTTTCCTGAGAGAAGAAGGTGGAAGTGTGTATGTCTCGGGTGCATGGGGTCCTTGATTTTGCTGGCTGCTTTCCCGAGGCAGTGGGAAGTGTAGACAGAGTCAATGGATGGGAGGCTGGTTTGAGTGAAGGACTGGGTTTCATTCACGACCCTTTGTAGTTTCTTGTGGTCTTGGGCAGAGTAGGAGCCAGACCAAGCTGTGATACAACCAGAAAGAATGCTTTCTATGGTGCATCTGTAAAAGTTGGTGAGAGTCGTAGCTGACACGCCAAATTTCCTTAGTCTTCTGAGAAAGTAGAGGCATTGGTGGGGCTTTCTTAACTACAGTGTCGGCGTGGGGGGACCAGGACAGGTTGTTGGTGACCTGGACACCTAAAAACTTGAATCTCTCGACCATTTCCACTTCATCCCCGTTGATGTAGACAGGGGCATGTTCTCCTTTACGCTTCCTGAAGTCGATGACAATCTCCTTCGTTTTGTTGACATTGAGGGAGAGATTATTGTTGCCGCACCAGTTCACCAGATTCTCTATCTCATTCCAGTACTCTGTCTCGTCATTGTTTGAGATCCGACCCACTACGGGGGTGTCATCAGCAAACTTGAAAATCGAATTGGAGGAGAATTTGGCCGCACAGTCAGAGGTGTACAAGGAGTATAGCAGGGGGCTGAGAACACAGCCTTGTGGGGCACCGGTGTTGAGGATGATCGTGGAGGAGGTGTTGTTGCCTATCTTTACTGATTGTGATCTGTGAGTTGGGAAGTTCAGGATCCAGTCGCAGAGGGAGGAGCCGAGGCCCAGGCCATGGAGTTTGGAGATGAGTTTTGTGGGAATAATGGTGTTGAAGGCTGAGCTGTCGTCAATAAATAGGAGTCTGACACAGGTGTCTTTGTTATCTAGGTGTTCCAGGGTTGAGTGCAGGGCCAGGGAGATGGCGTCTGCTGTGGACCTGTTATGGCGGGAGGTAAACTGTAGTGGATCCAGGTAGTCCGGGAGGCTGGAATTGATTCGTGCCGTGACTAACCTTTCGAAGCACTTCATAATGATGGGTGTCAGAGCCACCGGACGATAGTCATTAAGGCTGCTTGGTTTTTCTTAGGGACCGGGATGATGGTTGTGTTCTTGAAGCAGACAGGGACCTCCGGTCAGTGTAAGGAGAGGTTGAAGATGTCTGTGAATACCCCCGCCAGCTGATCCACGCAGGATCTGAGTGCCCGTCCGGGTACCCCATCCGGGCCACTCGCTTTCCGTGGGTTCACTTTCAAGAAGACTGATCTGACATCTGTGATGGTGACCTCGGATTGGAGGGTAGGTAATGTAAGCCCGTGATTCAAAAAGGGAGGTAGAGAGAAAACAGGGAACTACAGACCAGTGAGCCTAACGTCGGGACTGGGGAAGTTGCTAGAATCCATTATCAAGGATTCCATAACTCGGCATTTGGAAGGCAGTGGTATAATCAGACAAAGTCAGCATGGATTTACAGAAGGGAAATCGTGCTTGACGAATCTATTGGAAGTCTTTGAGCATGTAACCAGCAGAGTTGATCGAGGAGAACCAGCGGATGTGGTTCATTTAGACTTTCAGGAGGCTTTCGACAAGGTCTCACACAACAGACTGCAATGTAAAGTTAAAGCACATGGGATTGCAGGTAATGTCTTGAGACGGATAGAAAGCTGGTTAGCAGATAGGAAGCAAAGAGTTGGCATAAATGGGTCTTTTTCTGATTGGCAGTCAGTAACTAGTGGGGTCCCGCAGGGATCTGTGCTGGGACCCCAACTGTTTACATTATATATTAATGATTTGGAAGAGGGAACTGAATGTATTATCTCCAAATTTGCAGATATTAGAAAGTTGGGTGGGAGGGTGAGCTGTGAGGAGGATGCAGAGATGTTTCAGTGTGATTTGGACAGGCTGAGTGGGTATCTGCATGGCAGATGCAGCATAATGTGGATAAATGTGAGGTTATCCACTTTGGCAGCAATAATAGGAAGACAGATTATTACTGGAATGGGTGTAAATTGAGAGAGGCGGATACTCAGCGAGACCTTGGAGTCCTCGTGCATCAGTCGCTGAGAGTAAGCGCGCAGGTACAGCAGGCAGTGAAGAAGGTGAATGGTATGTTAGCCTTCATAGAAATCATAGAAACCCTACAGTGCAGAAGGAGGCCATTCGGCCCATCGAGTCTGCACCGACCACAATCCCACCCAGGCCCTACCCCCACATATTTACCCGCTAATCCCACTAACCTACGAATCTCAGGGGCAATTTTTAACCTGGCCAATCAACCTAACCCGCACATCTTTGGACTGTGGGAGGAAACCGGAGCACCTGGAGGAAACCCACGCAGACACGAGGAGAATGTGCAAACTCCACACAGACAGTGACCTGAGCCGGGAATCGAACCCAGGACCCTGGAGCTGTGAAGCAGCAGTGCTAACCACTGTGCTATCGTGCCGCTAGCGAGAGGATTTGAGTACAGGGATGGGGATGTTTTGCTGCAATTGTACAGGGCGTTGGTGAGGCCACACCTGGAGTATTGTGTGCAGTTTTGGTCTCCTTATCTGAGGAAGGATGTCCTTGCTATAGTGGGAGCGCAGTGAAGGTTTACCAGGCTGATTCCTGGGATGGCGGGTCTGTTACATGAGGAGAGACTAAGTCGGTTAGAATTATATTCACTGGAGTTTAGAAGAGTGAGAGGGGATCTCAGAGAAACTTATAAAATTCTAACATCATGAACATACAGAGGGATCTCGGAGTGCATATGGATAAGGTGGTCAGGAAGGCGTGTGGCAAGCTTGCCTTTATTGGTCAGTGCTTAGAGTATAATAATTGGCAAGTCATCTTGCATCTGGATAGAACTTTAGTTCGGCCACATTTGGAGTATTGCGTACGATTCTGGTCGCCACACTACCAGAAGGATGTGGAGGCTTTGGAAAGAGTACAGAAAAGGTTTACCAGGATGTTGCCTGGTCTGGACAAAGAACAAAGAACAGTACAGCACAGGAAACAGGCCCTTCGGCCCTCCAAGCCTGTGCCGCTCATTGGTCCAGCTAGACCATTCGTTTGTATCCCTCCATTCCCAGGCTGCTCATGTGACTATCCAGGTAAGTCTTAAACAATGTCAGCGTGCCTGCCTCCACCACCCTACTTGGCAGCGCATTCCAGGCCCCCACCACCCTCTGTGTAAAAAACGTTCCTCTGATATCTGAGTTATACTTCGCCTCTCTCACCTTGAGCCCGTGACCCCTCGTGATCGTCACCTCCGACCTGGGAAAAAGCTTCCCACTGTTCACCCTATCTATACCCTTCATAATTTTGTACACCTCTATTAGATCTCCCCTCATTCTCCGTCTTTCCAGGGCGAACAAGCCCAGTTTACCCAATCTCTCCTCATAGCTAAGACCCTCCATACCAGGCAACATCCTGGTAAACCTTCTCTGCACTCTCTCTAAAGCCTCCACGTCCTTCTGGTAGTGCGGCGACCAGAACTGGACGCAGTACTCCAAATGTGGCCTAACCAGCGTTCTATACAGCTGCAGCATCAGACTCCAGCTTTTATACTCTATACCCCGTCCTATAAAGGCAAGCATACCATATGCCTTCTTCACCACCTTCTCCACCTGTGTTGCCACCTTCAAGGATTTGTGGACTGGCACGCCTGTTTCTGTGATCTCAGAGTTTCTGGCACACCTCTGTGTTTCTATACTCTTGATGGCTCTGCCATTTATTGTATAACTCCCCCCTACATTATTTCTTCCAAAATGCATCACTTCACATTTATCCGGATTAAATTCCATCTGCCATTTCTCCGCCCAATATTCCAGCCTATCTCTATCCTGCTGTATTGTCTGACAATGTTCATCGCTATCCGCAAGTCCAGCCATCTTCGTGTCATCCGCAAACTTGCTGATAACACCAGTTACACCTTCTTCCAAATCATTTATATATATCACAAATAGCAGAGGTCCCAGTACAGAGCCCTGCGGAACACCACTGGTCACAGACCTCCAGCTGGAAAAAGACCCTTCTGCTGCTACCCTCTGTCTCCTGTGGCCAAGCCAGTTCTCCACCCATCTTGCCACTTCTCCTTGTATCCCATGACCCTTAACCTTCTTAACCAACCTGCCATGTGGGACTTTGTCAAATGCCTTACTGAAATCCATATAGACGACATCCACGGCCCTTCCTTCGTCAACTGTTTTTGTCACTTCCTCAAAAAACTTCACCAAATTTGTAAGGCACGACCTCCCTCTTACAAAACCATGCTGTCTGTCACTAATGAGATTGTTCCGTTCTAAATGCGCATCCTGTCTCTTAGAATCCTCTCCAACAACTTCCCTACCACGGACGTCAAGCTCACTGGCCTATAAATGTCCGGGTTATCCCTGCTACCCTTCTTAAACAACGGGACCACATTCACTATCCGCCAATCCTCAGGGACCTCACCTGTGTCCAATGAAGAGACAAAGATTTCCGTCAGAGGCCCAGCAATTACATCTCTTGTCTCCCTGAGCAGTCTAGGATAGATGCCATCAGGCCCTGGGGCTTTGTCAGTTTTAATGTTCCCGAAAAAATCTCACACTTCCTCCCTTGTAACGGAGATTCTCACTAATGGGTCAACACCTCCCTCTGAGAAACTCTCAGTCAACAAGTCCCTCTCCTAGTGCCCCCCCACACCAACCCGATACATACCACCCCAATCATCACCTAGTGCCCCCCACACCAACCCGATACATACCACCCCAATCATCACCTAGTGCCCCCCACACCAACCCGATACATACCACCCCAATCATCACCTAGTGCCCCCCCACACCAACCTGATACATACCACCCTAATCATCACCTAGTGCCCCCACACCAACCCGATACATACCACCCCAATCATCACCTAGTGCCCCCCCACACCAACCCGATACATACCACCCCAATCATCACCTAGTGCCCCCCCACACCAACCCGATACATACCACCCCAATCATCACCTAGTGCCCCCCCACACCAACCCGATACATACCACCCCAATCATCACCTAGTGCCCCCCCACACCAACCCGATACATACCACCCCAATCATCACCTAGTGCCCCCCCACACCAACCCGATACATACCACCCCAATCATCACCTAGTGCCCCCCCACACCAACCCGATACATACCACCCCAATCATCACCTAGTGCCCCCCCACACCAACCCGATACATACCACCCCAATCATCACCTAGTGCCCCCCCACACCAACCCGATACATACCACCCCAATCATCACCTAGTGCCCCCCCACACCAACCCGATACATACCACCCCAATCATCACCTAGTGCCCCCCCACACCAACCCGATACATACCACCCCAATCATCACCTAGTGCCCCCCACACCAACCCGATACATACCACCCCAATCATCACCTAGTGCCCCCCCACACCAACCTGATACATACCACCCTAATCATCACCTAGTGCCCCACACACCAACCCGATACATACCACCCCAATCATCACCTAGTGCCCCCCACACCAACCCGATACATACCACCCCAATCATCACCTAGTGCCCCCCACACCAACCCGATACATACCACCCCAATCCACACCACCACCTCCTGCCCAACACAACATAAAGCACCCACAAAGAATAAAAACTCACCCCATCCCACCAGCTCTGGGAGCCCCCTCACCCACACGGTAACCCCATCACCCACCCGGGAGCCCCCTCACCCACCCACCCTAACGGGAGAGGGAAGCAGCAAGACAGGGGAGGACAACAAACCACCCTTCAACCCACAACCTACCCCCAACATCCCTATCAGGAAACCCACAAGGCCTTTTTTCCCACCGCCTGACCTCTTGCCCCCCCCCCCACCCCCCCACCCCCCCCAGTGGCCCACTACTACCCCCTGTGTAGCCCACCCACTACCCCCTGTGTAGCCCACCCACTACCCCCTCAGTAGCCCACCCCCACTACCCCCTCAGTAGCCCCCCCACCACCCCCTCAGTAGCCCACCCACTACCCCCTCAGTAGCCCACCCCCCCTACCAACTGTGTAGCCCACCCACTACCCCCTCAGTAGCCCACCCACTACCCCCTCAGTAGCCCACCCACTACCCCCTCAGTAGCCCACCCCCACCACCCCCTCAGTAGCCCACCCACTACCCCCTCAGTAGCCCACCCCCACTACCCCCTCAGTCGCCCACCCACTAACCCCTGAGTAGCCCACACCCACTACCCCCTCAGTAGCCCCCCCACTACCCCCTCAGTAGCCCCCCCACCACCCACTCAGTACCACACCCCCACTACCCCCTCAGTAGCCCCCCCACCACCCCCTCAGTAGCCCACCCCCACCACCCCCTCAGTAGCCCACCCACTACCCCCTCAGTACCCCACCCCCACTACCCCCTCAGTAGCCCACCCCCACTACCCCCTCAGTAGCCCACCCCCACCACCCCCTCAGTAGCCCACCCACTACCCCCTCAGTACCCCACCCCCACTACCCCCTCAGTAGCCCACCCCCACCACCCCCTCAGTAGCCCCCCCACCACCCCCTCAGTAGCCCACCCACAATCCCCTGAGTAGCCCACCCACTACCCCCTCAGTAGCCCC
>NW_027594777.1:0-12898 GCF_964213995.1 Mustelus asterias | reverse complement strand
CTCATATCGATCGTGAAGATAACAGAGAACACCAGAAGATTCCGGTTGTAATTTAGAGAGTGAGAAAAATTGTATTTTGTTTGTTAATGAGAGGGATTTGTATTTCTCTGAACAGCTTTCCATTCAAATCGTGTTTTATTGGCTTTGTTCATTGCTGAGTTAACCTGCTGAATGAGTTTGAGAAATAAAGTGTTATTTGTTGATTTTACAGAGAGAGTCTGGGAGGTTATTTTGATTTAACCAGTAGGAATTGTTGAAGGGCAGATCGTACCGCTTCACACATTCACTTTAACAGATTATAAAGCCAGTGGTTAAGTGTTTCCCAGAGAGGGAATCAACCTCCCCTGACAGGGACTGGGAACGTCCGACATGTGGAGTTTTTTCAAGGAGCAGCTACTGCGAGTCTGTGATAGGTATGTCCCTGTCAGGCAAGGAGGAATTGGTAGGGCTAGGGAACCGTGGTGCACCAAAAAAGTTTCTTTGTTGGTTAAAAAGAAAAAGGAGGCTTATGTTCGGATGAGACGTGAGCACTCGGGTAGTGCACTAGAAAGCTTTAGATTGGCTAAGAGGGAGTTGAAGAGCGAGCTTAGAAGGGCTAAAAGGGGACATGAGAAGACTTTGGCGGATAGGGTTAAAGAGAATCCTAAGGCGTTCTATAGGTATGTCAAGAACAGAAGGTTGGTTAGGGCAAGTTTAGGGCCAGTTATAGATGGCAGAGGGAAGTTATGTGTGGAACCGGAGGAGATTGGTGAAGCATTGAACCAATATTTCTCTTCGGTGTTCACGCAAGGGGACATGAATATAGCTGAGGAGGACACTGGGTTGCAAGGGAGTAGAATAGACAGTATTACAGTTGATAAGGAGGATGTGCAGGATATTCTGGAGGGTCTGAAAATAGATAAATCCCCTGGTCCGGATGGGATTTATCCAAGGATTCTCTGGGAGGCAAGAGAAGTGATTGCAGAGCCTCTGGCTCTGATCTTCAGGTCGTCGTTGGCCTCTGGTATAGTACCAGAAGATTGGAGGTTAGCGAATGTTGTCCCATTGTTTAAGAAGGGGAACAGAGACTTCCCCGGGAATTATAGACCGGTGAGTCTCACTTCTGTTGTTGGCAAGATGTTGGAAAAAAATTATAAGGGATAGGATTTATAGTTATTTGGAGAGTAATGAATTGATAGGTGATAGTCAGCATGGTTTTGTGGCAGGTAGGTCGTGCCTTACTAACCTTATTGAGTTTTTTGAGAAAGTGACCAAGGAGGTGGATGGGGGCAAGGCAGTGGACGTGGTATATATGGATTTTAGTAAGGCGTTTGATAAGGTTCACCATGGTAGGCTTCTGCAGAAAATGCAGATGTATGGGATTGGGGGTGATCTAGGAAATTGGATCAGGAATTGGCTAGTGGATAGGAAACAGAGGGTGGTGGTTGATAGTAAATATTCATCATGGAGTGCGGTTACAAGTGGTGTACCTCAGGGATCTGTTTTGGGGCCACTGCTGTTTGTAATATTTATTAATGATCTGGATGAGGGTATAGTTGGGTGGATTAGCAAATTTGCTGATGACACCAAAGTCGGTGGTGTGGTAGACAGTGAGGAAGGGTGTCGTAGTTTGCAGGAAGACTTAGACAGGTTGCAAAGTTGGGCCGAGAGGTGGCGGATGGAGTTTAATGCGGAGAAGTGTGAGGTAATTCACTTTGGTAGGAATAACAGATGTGTTGAGTATAGGGCTAACGGGAGGACTTTGAATAGTGTGGAGGAGCAGAGGGATCTAGGTGTATGTGTGCATAGATCCCTGAAAGTTGGGAATCAAGTAGATAAGGTTGTTAAGAAGGCATATGGTGTCTTGGCGTTTATTGGTAGGGGGATTGAATTTAGGAGTCGTAGCGTTATGTTGCAACTGTACACAACTCTGGTGCGGCCGCACTTGGAGTACTGTGTGCAGTTCTGGTCCCCACATTACAGGAAGGATGTGGAGGCTTTGGAGAGGGTGCAGAGGAGGTTTACCAGGATGTTGCCTGGTATGGAGGGGAGATCCTATGAGGAGAGGCTGAGGGATTTGGGATTGTTTTCGCTGGAAAGGCGGCGGCTAAGAGGGGATCTTATTGAAACATATAAGATGATTAGAGGTTTAGATAGGGTGGATAGTGATAGCCTTTTTCCTCTGATGGAGAAATCCAGCACGAGGGGGCATGGCTTTAAATTGAGGGGGGGTAGTTATAGAACCGATGTCAGGGGTAGGTTCTTTACCCAGAGGGTGGTGAGGGATTGGAATGCCCTGCCAGCATCAGTAGTAAATGCGCCTAGTTTGGGGGCGTTTAAGAGATCCGTAGATAGGTTCATGGACGAAAAGAAATTGGTTTAGGTTGGAGGGTCACAGTTTTTTTTTAACTGGTCGGTGCAACATCGTGGGCCGAAGGGCCTGTTCTGCGCTGTAATGTTCTATGTTATAACAGCAGACATACACGCCTCTCTGTACCCCAACGGACTGACTGGATGGGAGGGGAACAGGAGGATGTCGGAGCAGGGGAGGTGTGGATGGTGAGATTGGGGCGGGGGGATTCAGGAATCCATCGAATCTCCATAGTGCAAAAGGCAGCCATTCGGCCCATCGAGTCTGCACCGACCACAATCCCACCCAGGCCCTATCCCCGTAACCCCACATATTTACCCTGCCAATCCCCCTGACACGAAGGAGCAATTTATCATGGCCAATCAACCTAACCCGCACATCTTTGGAGTGTGGGAGGAAACCGGAGCACCCGGAGGAAACCCACGCAGATACGGGGAGAAGATCTGTCGGAGCAGAGAGAGACGCACCGTGGGAATCCCTGGCTCGGGGTCGTTCTGCTGGGTTTACTGACCTGCTGCTCGGATGTAGCGAGCTCCTGCTCTGGGCTGCAGCTCCAGGTTATTGAGCAGCGTTCCGATGGGAAGAGCTCCCAGTGGGTACGCATCGCCCTCATTGGCAGAAACTGGAAAGAAATTGGAAGATTGTCCCAGAATTCTACAAAACATCCGTCACGACAAAAACTATTCTCAATTCTATTAAACCCTCTCACAACTAATCGATCAAAGCCCCACACTTCCCTCCTCAGGGGGCAGTGGGAGGTCGGCTGCCAGCCCCGACAGCGATAGGCACAAACCGGAGAAATCCATTGCAAACCCAGGGCTGACTCGGGGGGAAAGTCGGTCTGTGAATTAACCCGACACGGGACCCAGGGCGTCCACAGCTGGGCTGTAACACGGCCCCCACTGCCGTGGAGGTGACACCCACGGGAATTCTGGAACCCCTCTCGCACCCAGGGCCAGCCCTACACAGTCACACAGCCCGCTGGGGCCAATCCCAGCCAGCTGGGGTCAGAGTCAGGCCCCCACCTGCCATTCGGCCAATCTGTCCAGACGTCTTCACAATATCTCCAGCTTCCATGTTCTCTGTGGCGATTATCCAGCGCTTGCGGCTACCACCGGCGAGCAGAGCGATATCAGCAGATCTAACAGGAAACATCACCGTTACAGCACATTGCAGAGCCAGACAGACTGCCCCAGACACAACATCCCACAGCCAGACTGCCCCAGACACAACATCCCACAGCCAGACAGACTGCCCCAGACACAACATCCCACAGCCAGACAGACTGCCCCAGACACAACATCCCACAGACAGACAGACTGCCCCAGACACAACATCCCACAGCCAGACAGACTGCCCCAGACACAACATCCCACAGCCAGACAGACTGCCCCAGACACAACATCCCACAGCCAGACAGACTGCCCCAGACACAACATCCCACAGCCAGACAGACTGCCCCAGACACAACATCCCACAGCCAGACTGCCCCAGACACAACATCCCACAGCCAGACAGACTGCCCCAGACACAACATCCCACAGCCAGACTGCCCCAGACACAACATCCCACAGCCAGACAGACTGCCCCAGACACAACATCCCACAGCCAGACAGACTGCCCCAGACACAACATCCCACAGCCAGACAGACTGCCCCAGACACAACATCCCACAGCCAGACAGACTGCCCCAGACACAACATCCCACAGCCAGACAGACTGCCCCAGACACAACATCCCACAGCCAGACAGACTGCCCCAGACACAACATCCCACAGCCAGACAGACTGCCCCAGACACAACATCCCACAGCCGGACAGACTGCCCCAGACACATCTCAGAGCCGGACAGACTGCCCCAGACACAACATCCCACAGCCAGACTGCCCCAGACACAACATCCCACAGCCAGACAGACTGCCCCAGACACAACATCCCACAGCCAGACAGACTGCCCCAGACACAACATCCCACAGCCAGACAGACTGCCCCAGACACAACATCCCACAGCCAGACAGACTGCCCCAGACGCAACATCCCACAGCCAGACAGACTGCCCCAGAAACAACATCCCACAGCCAGACAGACTGCCCCAGACACAACATCCCACAGCCAGACAGACTGCCCCAGACACATCTCAGAGCCAGACAGACTGCCCCAGACACAACATCCCACAGCCAGACAGACTGCCCCAGACACAACATCCCACAGCCAGACAGACTGCCCCAGACACAACATCCCACAGCCAGACAGACTGCCCCAGACACAACATCCCACAGCCAAACAGACTGCCCCAGACACAACATCCCACAGCCAGACTGCCCCAGACACAACATCCCACAGCCAGACAGACTGCCCCAGACACAACATCCCACAGCCAGACAGACTGCCCCAGACACAAATCCCACAGCCAAACAGGCTGCCCCAGACACAACATCCCACAGCCAGACTGCCGCAGACACAACATCCCACAGCCAGACAGACTGCCCCAGACACAACATCCCACAGCCAGACAGACTGCCCCAGACACAAATCCCACAGCCAGACAGACTGCCCCAGACACAAATCCCACAGCCAAACAGACTGCCCCAGACACAACATCCCACAGCCAGACTGCCCCAGACACAACATCCCACAGCCAGACAGACTGCCCCAGACACAACATCCCACAGCCAGACAGACTGCCCCAGACACAAATCCCACAGCCAAACAGGCTGCCCCAGACACAACATCCCACAGCCAGACAGACTGCCCCAGACACAAATCCCACAGCCAAACAGACTGCCCCAGACACAACATCCCAGACCCAGCCAGACTGCCCCAGACACAACATCCCACAGCCAGACAGACTGCCCCAGACACAACATCCCACAGCCAGACAGACTGCCCCAGACACAACATCCCACAGCCAGACAGACTGCCCCAGACACAACATCCCACAGCCAGACAGACTGCCCCAGACACAACATCCCACAGCCAGACAGACTGCCCCAGACACAACATCCCACAGCCAGACAGACTGCCCCAGACACAAATCCCACAGCCAAACAGGCTGCCCCAGACACAACATCCCACAGCCAGACAGACTGCCCCAGACACAAATCCCACAGCCAAACAGACTGCCCCAGACACAACATCCCAGACCCAGCCAGACTACCCAGACAGAATATCCCAGACTGTCCCAGACAGAGTCAGGCTGTTCCAGACAGAATATCCCATACTGAGCCAGACTGTTCCTGTCCCAGACAGAATATCCCAGGCAGAGCCAGACTGACTCTTAGAGGGCCGAAGGGCCTGTTTCCTGTGCTGCACTGACCCTATCCCAGACAGAAGCTGGCTGTCCCAGACAGAATATCCCAGACTGAGGCTGGCTGTCCCAGACAGAATATGACAGACTGAAGCAGGACATTCGTGAACCAGGTAGGTTTTTCCGACAATGGCTTTTCATGGTCATCAGTAGGTTCTCAATTCCAGATGTTTATTGAGATTGAATTTGGATGGGGATTGCCAGAGCTTTAGCCTGGGTTCCCAGTGCAGTGACCGCTCCAGGATACCACGCCTGCCCATTCTGCCACCCTTTCGCCAGTCTGGTGAAGAGATTGCCGGATTGGTTTCTAACCTGCAGGGATCATAGCGAACCTCAACCACTTTCTCCTCAAAGGGCTTTGCTTCCTTTCCTGGCTCATAGTACAGTCGCTGGAAGTCGATCATACGATATCTCTGCTTGTGGCCGCCTCCAATCCCGTGAACTTTAATTTTTCCTGGAGGTAACATGAAGGCAAAGTGGGGTAAATGCAGACGGGAATACCACCTGCTACTGCACAGGAGAAGGCACTTTCCTGAGCCCGGAATATCGATTCCCCATCCCACCAGAAACAACTAACACGCACTCCCACACACCAGGATACGGGACCAGGACACACCAAACACAACCCCAACCTCCACCTTTCACTAACACCCTGCCCAGACAGACCCTCTGACAGTGCGGCTCCCCCTCAGCACTGACCCTCTGACAGAGCGGCACTCCCTCAGCACTGACCCTCTGACAGTGCGGCACTCCCTCAACACTGACCCACTGACAGTGCGGCACTCCCTCAACACTGACCCACTGACAGTGCGGCACTCCCTCAGCACTGACCCTCTGACAGAGCGGCACTCCCTCAGCACTGACCCTCTGACAGTGCGGCACTCCCTCAACACTGACCCACTGACAGTGCGGCACTCCCTCAGTACTGACCCTCTGACAGTGCGGCTCCCCCTCAGTACTGACCCTCTGACAGTGCGGCACTCCCTCAGTACTGACCCTCTGACAGTGCGGCACTCCCTCAGTACTGACCCCCTGACAGTGCAGCACTCCCTCAGTACTGACCCTCTGACAGTGCGGCACTCCCTCAGCACTGACCCTCTGACAGTGCGGCACTCCCTCAGTACTGATCCTCTGACAGTGCGGCACTCCCTCAGTACTGACCCTCTGACAGTGCGGCACTCCCTCAGTACTGACCCTCTGACAGTGCGGCACTCCCTCAGTACTGACCCTCTGACAGTGCAGCACTCCCTCAGTACTGACCCTCTGACAGTGCGGCACTCCCTCAGCACTGACCCTCTGACAGTGCGGCACTCCCTCAGTACTGACCCTCTGACAGTGCGGCACTCCCTCAGTACTGATCCTCTGACAGTGCAGCACTCCCTCAGTACTGACCCTCTGACAGTGCGGCACTCCCTCAGTACTGATCCTCTGACAGTGCGGCACTCCCTCAGCACTGACCCTCTGACAGTGCGGCACTCCCTCAGTACTGACCCTCTGACAGTGCGGCACTCCCTCAGTACTGATCCTCTGACAGTGCAGCACTCCCTCAGTACTGACCCTCTGACAGTGCGGCACTCCCTCAGTACTGACCCACTGACAGTGCAGCACTCCCTCAGCACTGACCCTCTGACAGTGCGGCACTCCCTCAGTACTGACCCTCTGACAGTGCGGCACTCCCTCAGTACTGACCCTCTGACAGTGCGGCACTCCCTCAGCACTGACCCTCTGACAGTGCGGCACTCCCTCAACACTGACCCACTGACAGTGCAGCACTCCCTCAGCACTGACCCTCTGACAGTGCGGCACTCCCTCAGTACTGACCCTCTGACAGTGCGGCACTCCCTCAGTACTGACCCTCTGACAGTGCAGCACTCCCTCAGCACTGACCCTCTGACAGTGCGGCACTCCCTCAGTACTGACCCTCTGACAGTGCGGCACTCCCTCAGTACTGACCCTCTGACAGTGCAGCACTCCCTCAGCACTGACCCTCTGACAGTGCGGCACTCCCTCAGTACTGACCCTCTGACAGTGCGGCACTCCCTCAGTACTGACCCTCTGACAGTGCAGCACTCCCTCAGTACTGACCCTCTGACAGTGTGGCACTCCCTCAGTACTGACCCTCTGACAGTGCAGCACTCCCGCAGTACTGACTCTCTGACAGTGCGGCACTCCCTCAGCACTGACCCTCTGATAGTGCGGCACTCCCTCAGTACTGACCCTCTGACAGAGCGGCACTCCCTCAGCACTGACCCTCTGACAGAGCGGCACTCGCTCAGTACTGACTCTCTGACAGTGCGGCACTCCCTCAGTACTGACCCTCTGACAGTGTGGCACTCCCTCAGTACTGACCCTCTGACAGTGCAGCACTCCCGCAGTACTGACTCTCTGACAGTGCGGCACTCCCTCAGCACTGACCCTCTGATAGTGCGGCACTCCCTCAGTACTGACCCTCTGACAGAGCGGCACTCCCTCAGCACTGACCCTCTGACAGAGCGGCACTCGCTCAGTACTGACTCTCTGACAGTGCGGCACTCGCTCAGTACTGACCCTCTGACAGTGCGGCACTCCCTCAGTACTGACCCTCTGACAGTGCGGCACTCCCTCAGTACTGACCCTCTGACAGTGCAGCACTCCCTCAGCACTGACCCTCTGACAGTGCAGCACTCCCTCAGCACTGACCCTCTGACAGTGCGGCACTCCCTCAGTACTGACCCTCTGACAGTGCGGCACTCCCTCAGTACTGACCCGCTGACAGTGCGGCACTCCCTCAGCACTGACCCTCTGACAGTGCAGCACTCCCTCAGTACTGACCCTCTGACAGTGCGGCACTCCCTCAGCACTGACCCTCTGACAGTGCAGCACTCCCTCAGTACTGACCCTCTGACAGTGCGGCACTCCCTCAGTACTGACCCTCTGACAGTGCGGCACTCCCTCAGTACTGACCCTCTGACAGTGCGGCACTCCCTCAGTACTGACCCTCTGACAGTGCAGCACTCCCTCAGCACTGACCCTCTGCCAGTGCGGCACTCCCTCAGTACTGACCCTCTGACCGTGCAGCACTCTCTCAGTACTGACCCTCTGACAGTGCAGCACTCCCTCAGTACTGACCCTCTGAGAGAACCAGAGGATGTGGCCTGTGCTGTTGGGGGAAATTCTAATTAATCTGCAGAGAGAATATTTCAGTGAGTGGTCAGTCTGTAGAGCCAGCTCCTTAGGAAGGTGGTGGAAATTTAAGCAGTTTCTTCCAAAGAAAATCACCTGGTGTCTGCAACTGATAAATAATTTGAGATCGAAGTTCCACATTTCCTCTGCCCTCTGAATCAAGAAACATCAGACTGAACAATCTGCTTCCAATTGTCACCTTCTGTCCCACTGGCCTCTCCCCACAGGGAATTACTTTCTCTTGCCGCATCCTGTCAATAGTCTGGGTGAGGAACTCTGCAAACCTCCATGCAGCAGAAAGCACAGCATTAAACAGCTGCTGAATTCTGAGGTACAGAGGGATCTGGGTGCTCGAGTGCACCTGTCACAATAAGTTAGTATTCGGAAACAGCAAGTAATCAGGAAGGCGAATGGAATGCTGTCCTTTATTACGAGAGGAATTGAACATAAAGATAAGGGTGTTGATGCTTCAGTTATACAGGGCATTGGCGAGACCACATCTCTAACACCGCGTGCAGTCTTAGTCTCCTTCGTTAGGGAAGGATGGAAATACATTGCAGGCGGTTCAGAGGAGGTTTACTGGATTGATCCCTGGAGTGAGTGAGTTGTCTGATGAGGAAAGGTTGGACAGGCTGGACTTGTTTCCACTGGAGTTTAGAAGAGTGAGGGGTGACCCGAGTGAAGGATATAAAATCCTGAATGGTATTGACCAGGTGGATGTGGAAAGGATGGTTCATCTTGTGGGTGAGTCCAGAACTGTTTTAAAATTCAGAATCACCCTTTTAGGACAGAGATGTGGAGAATGTATTTCTGTGGCTGGGTTGTGGGAGTCTGAAACACTCAGTCTCACAATGCGATGGAGGCAGGTCACTGAATATTTATTAAGCTGGAGGTAATATTCTGTATATATTCCTGCTCGGTAAGAGAATCACAGGAAATTAAAAATACAATCAGCTCAGCAGTGATCTCAGTGAAGAGTCGAGCAGGTTCAGGGGGCCGAATGGCCTACTCCTGTTCCAGTCTGTATGCAGCCTGCCTCTGTTCTTTCAGCCTGTAACCCCAGTCTGTGGTATTGGGTGAGGGGAAAGCTGGATGTACCTGTGTGGTCACGGCCCCCAGTCTTCCTCACACCAATCGGCCGCACTGTGTACTTGCTTCTGTCCAGCCAGTTGCGTTTGTTGTTGTTGGTGCAGATGGAGGTGTGGATCCCACAGCCTGGGCTCCGGGCAAGGGGCAGGGAGGTGAGGGTGACATCTCGGACTGCCAGTGAGGAGAGGAGACGGGGCTGAATGCTGCCACTTACAGCCTGAGACAGCAGCCAGTGCGATCGCTGCCGACACGGGGCAGTGACAGCAGATACAGTGAGGGCTGCAAAGCCACGGGCAAGGACTGCCACTGCCATGGCAGGGAGTGTGTGTGTGGGGGCAGCGACGGTTAGAGGAGGGATGGTGATGGGGCAGTGAATAGGGGGGTGGTTGGGGGGCAGTTAGGGGGGTGGTTGGGCGGGGGGGTGGTTGGGTGGTGGTTGGGGGGGGGTGGTTGGGGGGGTGGTTGGGGGGGGGGGGTTAGGGCGGTGGTTGGGCGGGGGGGTGGTTGGGCGGGGGGGTGGTTGGGCGGGGGGGTGGTTGGGCGGGGGGGTGGTTGGGCGGGGGGGTGGTTGGGGGGGGCGGTTAGGGGGGGGGAGTTAGGGCGGTGGTTGGGGGGATGGTTACGAGGGGTGGTTGGGGGGGGGGGGGGGGAGTTAGGGCGGTGGTTGGGGGGATGGTTACGAGGAGTGGTTAGGACGGGTGGTTACGGAAGATGAAGGGGTTTTGGGGTGAGTGGTGGTGCTGGAGGTGATTAAAGAGGGCATTGGAGAGCTGCAGGGGGTGAGCACGATGCAGATTGCAACGGCGGCTGAGAGAGAGAGACAGGAGGTGATGGGGGGGTGAGGGGAGTATCTGGGGGGGGTGAGGGGAGTATCTGGGGGGGGTGAGGGGAGTATCTGGGGGGGGGTGAGTGGAGTATCTCGGGGATGAGGGGGTTGGTGCAGATGGCGTTGGAGGGATTAGGGGAGTATTGTGGGGTGTTCTGGGGGTAATTGGGGGTGTTCTGGGGGTAATTGGGGGTGTTCTGGGGGTAATTGGGGGTGTTCTGGGGGTAATTGGGGGTGTTCTGGGGGTAATTGGGGCTGTTCTGGGGGTAATTGGGGCTGTTCAGGGGGTATTGGGGGTGTTTAGGGGGTATTGGGGGTGTTTAGGGGGGTATTTGGGTGTTTAGGGGGTATTGGGGGTGTTCTGGGGGGTATTGGGGGTGTTCTGGGGGGTATTGGGGGTGTTCTGGGGGGTATTGGGGGTGTTCTGGGGGGTATTGGGCCACTGGGGGTTGCCGCGATCCGACTGTAGTTGTGGCTGTGACAGAAACAGAGAAACACTCAGAAACCCAGACACACAGCGGCCTCCAAACAGCAATCACCCTCGCCCACCTCCCCTCGCCCCCCTCCCCAGCTCACCCCTCCCTTTCCCCCTACCTCCCCCACTCACCCCTCCCCTTCCCCTCGCCCCACCTCCCCCTCGCCCCCTCCCCAGCTCACCCCTCCCCTTCCCCCTACCTCCCCCGCTCACCCCTCCCCTTCCCCCTCTCCCCACCTCCCCCACTCACCCCTCCCCTTCCCCCTCTCCCCACCTCTCCCCACCTCACCCCTCCCCTTCCCCCTCTCCCCACCTCCCCGCTCACCCCTCCCCTTCCCCTTCCCCCTCTCCCCCCTCCCCTTCCCCACCTCCCCGCTCACCCCTCCCCCCCCCTCCCCTTCCCCCTCGCCCCCTCCCCAGCTCACCCCTCCCCTTCCCCCTCCCTCCCCCGCTCACCCCTCCCCTTCCCCCTACCTCCCCCGCTCACCCCTCCCCTTCCCCCCACCTCCCCAGCTCACCCCTCCCCTTCCCCCTCCCTCCCCCGCTCACCCCTCCCCTTCCCCCTACCTCCCCAGCTCACCCCTCCCCTTCCCCCCACCTCCCCAGCTCACCCCTCCCCTTCCCCCTACCTCCCCCGCTCACCCCTCCCCCCCCCCCCGCTCACCCCTCCCCTTCCCCCTCTCCCCACCTCCCCCCCCGCTCACCCCTCCCCTTCCCCCTCTCCCCCGCTCACCCCTTCCCTTCCCCCTACCTCCCCCGCTCACCCCTTCCCTTCACTTCACCCTCGCCCCACCTCCCCGCTCACCCCTCCCCTTCCCCCTCTCCCCACCTCACCCCTCCCTTCCCCCCCTCCCCAGCTCACCCCTCCCCTTCCCCCTCTCCCCACCTCCCCCGCTCACCCCTCCCCCAACCTCCCCGCTCACCCCTCCCCTTCCCTCTCCTCCCTACCTCCCCCGCTCACCCCTCCCCTTCCCCGTCTCCCGCCCTCCCTTTCCCCTACTCTCCACACCCCCCACACCCCCCCCCACACTCTCCCACCCCCTCACACTTCCCTCCCCCCACACTCTTCCCTCCCCTTTGCCCCCACACTCCCCTCCCTTTTACCACCCCCTCCCCTCCCCCCTTTTAGACCCCTCCCCTACCCCACTCCTTTTACCCCCACCCCCTTTTACACCCCTTCCCACCCCCTTTTACCCCCTCCCCCGTTTACACCCCTCCCCTCCCCCCTTTTACCCCCCTCCCCCCATTACCGCCTTCCCCCCTTTTACACCCCTCCCCCCTTTTTACCCCGTCCCCCAGCCCCTTTTAACCCCCTTCCTTTCTCCCCCCCACCCCTTTCAACCCCCTCCGCTTTTACCCACCCTCCTTTCTCCCCCCTCCCCCTTTAATCCGCTTCCGCTCCCCCCTTTACTCCCCTCCCCCTTTTACCCCCTCCCTCCCCCCTCCACTCCCCCCTTTCACCCCCTCCTCTTTTACCTCCCTCCCCTCCCCCACTTATACCCCCTCCCCCCTTTTATCCCCCTCCCCTCCCCCTTTTACCCCTCTCCCCCCGTTTACACCCCCCCTTTATCCCACTCCCCCTTTTACCCCCTCCCCCTTTTACCCCGTCCCCCTCACCCCTTTTACCCCCCTTCCTTTCTCCCCCTTCACCCCTTTTACCCCCCTCCCGCTTTTATCCACCCTCCCCCCT
>NW_027594776.1:0-12914 GCF_964213995.1 Mustelus asterias | reverse complement strand
CAATAGGACCAGTACTTGTCAGCCTCGACATCCCTGCGCCCATTTCTTGCGCACTATATAGACAAAGCATACTGTTCCTAGAGTACATAGAGAAGGAAAGGAGAGAGTGCAGAATGTAGTGTTACAGTCATAGCTAGGGTGCAGAGAAAGATCAACTTAATGCGAGGTCGGTCCATTCAAAAGTCTGACAGCAGCAGGGAAGAAGCTGTTCTTGAGTCGGTCGGTACGTGACCTCAGACCTTTTGTATCTTTTTCCCGACGGAAGAAGGTGGAAGAGAGAATGTCCGGGGTGCGTGGGGTCCTTAATTACGCTGGCTGCTTTTCCCGAGGCAGCGGGAAGTGTAGACAGAGTCAATGGGATGGGAGGCTGGTTTGCGTGATGGATTGGGCTACATTCACAACCCTTTGTAGTTCCTTGCAGTCTTGGGCAGAGCAGGAGCCCCAGACCAAGCTGTGATACAACCAGGAAGAATGCTTTCTATGGTGCATCTGTAAAAGTTGGTGAGAGTCGTAGCTGACATGGCAAATTTCCTTAGTCTCCTGAGAAAGTAGAGGCGTTGGTGGGGCTTTCTTAACTATAGTGTCGGCGTGGGGGGGACCAGGACAGGTTGTTGGTGATCTGGACACCGAGAAACTTGCCTATTTCCTCTCCCAATGATAGGTGTTGGTTCGGGAGGGGCTCAGAGTGGGAGCTGGGTGAGTGCAGGTAAGATTAAAACAGAAACAGCCATGACCCAGTTCAATGGTCAAACAGGGTTAATGACATAGGGCTGAATGGCCTCCTCATATTCCTGATGAAACTGTCAGACTGTGGGAGGGTCAGTGCCGAGGGAGCGCCGCACTGTGGGAGGGTCAGTGCTGAGGGAGCGCCGCACTGTGGGAGGGTCAGTGCCGAGGGAGCGCCGCACTGTGGGAGGGTCAGTGCTGAGGGAGCGCTGCACTATGGGAGGGTCAGTGCTGAGGGAGCGCCGCACTGTGGGAGGGTCAGTGCTGAGGGAGCGCCGCACTGTGGGAGGGTCAGTGCTGAGGGAGCGCCGCACTGTGGGAGGGTCAGTGCTGAGGGAGCGCCACACTGTGGGAGGGTCAGTGCTGAGGGAGCGCCGCACTGTGGAAGGGTCAGTGCCGAGGGAGCGCCGCACTGTGGGAGGGTCAGTGCCGAGGGAGCGCCGCACTGTGGGAGGGTCAGTGCTGAGGGAGCGCCACACTGTGGGAGGGTCAGTGCCGAGGGAGCGCCGCACTGTGGGAGGGTCAGTGCTGAGGGAGCGCCGCACTGTGGGAGGGTCAGTGCTGAGGGGGCGCCGCACTGTGGGAGGGTCAGTGCTGAGGGAGCGCCGCACTGTGGGAGGGTCAGTGCTGAGGGAGCGCCGCACTGCGGGAGGGTCAGTGCTGAGGGAGCGCCGCACTGCAGGAGGGTCAGTGCTGAGGGAGCGCCGCACTGTGGGAGGGTCAGTGCAGAGGGAGCGCCGCACTGTGGGAGGGTCAGTGCTGAGGGAGTGCCGCACTGTGGGAGGGTCAGTGCTGAGGGAGCGCCGCACTGTGGGAGGGTCAGTGCTGAGGGAGTGCCGCACTGTGGGAGGGTCAGTGCTGAGGGAGCGCCGCACTGTGGGAGGGTCAGTGCTGAGGGAGCGCCGCACTGTGGGAGGGTCAGTGCTGAGGGAGCGCCGCACTGTGGGAGGGTCAGTGCTGAGGGAGCGCCGCACTGTGGGAGGGTCAGTGCTGAGGGAGCGCCGCACTGTGGGAGGGTCAGTGCTGAGAGCGCCGCGCTGCAGGAGGGTCAGTGCTGAGGGAGCGCTGCACTGTGGGAGGGTCAGTGCTGAGGGAGCGCCGCACTGTGGGAGGGTCAGTGCTGAGGGAGTGCCGCACTGTGGGGAGGGTCAGTGCTGAGGGAGCGCCGCACTGTGGGAGGGTCAGTGCTGAGGGAGCGCCGCACTGTGGGAGGGCAGTGCTGAGGGAGCGCCGCACTGTGGGAGGGTCAGTGCTGAGGGAGCGCCGCACTGTGGGAGGGTCAGTGCTGAGGGAGCGCCGCACTGTGGGAGGGTCAGTGCTGAGGGAACGCTGCACTGTGGGAGGGTCAGTGCTGAGGGAGCGCCGCACTGTGGGAGGGTCAGTGCTGAGGGAGCGCCGCACTGTGGGAGGGTCAGTGCTGAGGGAGCGCCGCACTGTGGGAGGGTCAGTGCTGAGGGAGCGCCGCACTGTGGGAGGGTCAGTGCTGAGGGAGCGCCGCACTGTGGGAGGGTCAGTGCTGAGGGAGCGCCGCACTGTGGGAGGGTCAGTGCTGAGGGAGCGCCGCACTGTGGGAGGGTCAGTGCTGAGGGAGCGCCGCACTGTGGGAGGGTCAGTGCTGAGGGAGCGCCGCACTGTGGGAGGGTCAGTGCTGAGGGAGCGCCGCACTGTGGGAGGGTCAGTGCTGAGGGAGCGCCGCACTGTGGGAGGGTCAGTGCTGAGGGAGCGCCGCACTGTGGGAGGGTCAGTGCTGAGGGAGCGCCGCACTGTGGGAGGGTCAGTGCTGAGGGAGCGCCGCACTGTGGGAGGGTCAGTGCTGAGGGAGCGCCGCACTGTGGGAGGGTCAGTGCTGAGGGAGCGCCGCACTGTGGGAGGGTCAGTGCTGAGGGAGTGCCGCACTGTGGGAGGGTCAGTACTGAGGGAGCGCCGCACTGCGGGAGGGTCAGTGCTGAGGGAGTGCCGCACTGTGGGAGGGTCAGTGCTGAGGGAGCGCCGCACTGTGGGAGGGTCAGCGCCGAGGGAGCGCCGCACTGTGGGAGGGTCAGTGCTGAGGGGTGCCGCACTGTGGGAGGGTCAGTGCTGAGGGAGCGCCGCACTGTGGGAGGGTCAGTGCTGAGGGAGCGCCGCACTGTCGGAGGGCCAGTGCTGAGGGAACGCCGCACTGTGGGAGGGTGAGTGCTGAGGGAGCGCCGCACTGTGGGAGGGTCAGTGCTGAGGGAGTGCCGCACTGTGGGAGGGTCAGTGCTGAGGGAGCGCCGCACTGTCGGAAGGCCAGTGCTGAGGGAATGCCGCACTGTGGGAGGGTCAGTGCTGAGGGAGCGCCGCACTGTGGGAGGGTCAGTGCTGAGGGAGCGCCGCACTGTCGGAGGGTCAGTGCTGAGAGAGCGCGCCCTGTGGGAGGGTCAGTGCTGAGGGAACGCCGCACTGTGGGAGGGTCAGTGCTGAGGGAGCGCCGCACTGTGGGATGGTCAGTGCTGAGGGAGCACCGCACTGTGGGAGGGTCAGTGCTGAGGGAGCGCCGCACTGTGGGAGGGTCAGTGCTGAGGGAGCACCGCACTGTGGGTGGGTTCAGTGCTGAGGGAGTGCCGCACTGTGGGAGGGTCAGTGCTGAGGGAGCGCCGCACTGTGGGAGGGGTCAGTGCTGAGGGAGCGCCGCACTGTGGGAGGGTCAGTGCTGAGGGAGTGCCGCACTGTGGGAGGGTCAGTGCTGAGGGAGCGCCGCACTGTGGGAGGGTCAGTGCTGAGGGAGTGCCGCACTGTGGGAGGGTCAGTGCCGAGGGAGCGCCGCACTGTGGGAGGGTCAGCGCCGAGGGAGCGCCGCACTGTGGGAGGGTCAGTGCTGAGGGGGTGCCGCACTGTGGGAGGGTCAGTGCTGAGGGAGCGCCGCACTGTGGGAGGGTCAGTGCTGAGGGAGCGCCGCACTGTCGGAGGGCCAGTGCTGAGGGAACGCCGCACTGTGGGAGGGTGAGTGCTGAGGGAGCGCCGCACTGTGGGAGGGTCAGTGCTGAGGGAGTGCCGCACTGTGGGAGGGTCAGTGCTGAGGGAGCGCCGCACTGTCGGAAGGCCAGTGCTGAGGGAATGCCGCACTGTGGGAGGGTCAGTGCTGAGGGAGCGCCGCACTGTGGGAGGGTCAGTGCTGAGGGAGCGCCGCACTGTGGGAGGGTCAGTGCTGAGAGAGCGCGCACTGTGGGAGGGTCAGTGCTGAGGGAACGCCGCACTGTGGGAGGGTCAGTGCTGAGGGAGGGTCAGTGCTGAGGGAGCGCCGCACTGTGGGAGGGTCAGTGCTGAGGGAGGGTCAGTGCTGAGGGAGTTCTCCCCGGTGTCCTGGGGCCAATATTTATCCCTCAGCCAACATCACTGAAAAGAGATGAACTGGGTCGCGCTCTCATTGCTGTGTGTGGGATCTTGCTGTGCGCTGGTGTTGGGATGTTCTGATGGGGGGGGGTGGTGGAAGAGAGATACTGGACAAATGTCTTGTGTTTTACAGGAGCCGGGGTGTAAAGAGCTGAAGACGGAGGTTGATCTGGGCTGTAATTTCTATGTGCAGGCTAAAGTGTGAGTATACATTCCCCCACCCGCAGCCCCCTACACCCCCTCCCCATCTCTGTAACCTCCTCCAGCCCCTACACCCCTCCCCATCTCTGTAACCTCCTCCAGCCCCTACACCCCTCCCTATCTCTGTAACCTCCTCCAGCCCCTACACCCCTCCCTATCTCTGTAACCTCCTCCAGCCCCCTACACCCCTCCCTATCTCTGTAACCTCCTCCAGCCCCTACACCCCTCCCTATCTCTGTAACCTCCTCCAGCCCCTACACCCCTCCCTATCTCTGTAACCTCCTCCAGCCCCTACACCCCTCCCTATCTCTGTAACCTCCTCCAGCCCCCTACACCCCTCCCTATCTCTGTAACCTCCTCCAGCTCCTACACCCCTCCCTATCTCTGTAACCCCCTCCAGCCCCTACACCCCTCCCTATCTCTGTAACCTCCTCCAGCCCCTACACCCCTCCCTATCTCTGTAACCTCCTCCAGCCCCCTACACCCCCTCCATATCTCTGTAACCTCCTCCAGCCCCTACACCCCTCCCTATCTCTGTAACCTCCTCCAGCCCCTACACCCCTCCCTATCTCTGTAACCTCCTCCAGCCCCTACACCTCTCCCTATCTCTGTAACTTCCTCTGACCCTCCGAGATGTCTGCGCTCCTCCAATTCCGGTCTCTCGCGCATCACCCGATTCCCATCGCTCCGCCATTGGCGGCCGTGCCTTCAGCTGCCTGGGGGGGGGTCCCTGAGCTCTGATAATGTGACAGGATTGAGAGGGCCTGATCGGCCTCTTCCTGCTCTTACAGCCATGATACTGTCATTTGATCTGTTCTGGAAGTTGCCCCAGTGGTAAACCTGTGTGTTTGTGACGTGGATTCTTATCGGCTGTTGGATATAACTCTGTCTTTGCAGCCCTGACAGCTCGATGATCTACGTATCCGTGGGGTATGGATTCTTCGTTGAGCTCACGTTTCCTGAGGCGCTGAGATTTATCGAGAGGAAGTCCCTTCAGCTGACTGAGTGAGTTTCAAACCTTATTAACCTGTGAATCTGTGTCCCAACGCTCCGGGGAGGGAGGTGGGGACAAGGCCCCTGGAGTGGGGACCTTCAAAGAACAGTCCAGCACAGGAACAGGCTCTTCGGCCCCTCCAAGCCTGCACCGATCACCATGTCCTAACCAAACTAAAAAAACCTTCTGCCCTCACTCACTCCCTATCCCTCTACTCCCTCCCTATCCAGGGACCCATCCAGATGTCTCTGAAATGTTGTTAATGTTCCTGCTTCCACCACCTCCTCTGGCAGCGCGTTCCAGGCACCCACCGCTCTCTGCGTGAAAAACTCCCCCCCCGCACATCTCCCTTAAACTGTCCCCCTCTCACCTTGAACCTGCGCCCCGTTGTAACTGACCCTTCCACCCTGGGGGAGAAGCCTCTGACTCTCCCCCCTGTCTGTGCCTCTCATCATTCTGTAGACCAGGTCTCCCCTCAGCCTCCGTCTTTCCAGTGAAAACAATCCCAGTTTATCCAACCTCTCCTCACAGCCGACACCCTCGAGACCCGGCAACATCCTGGTGAACCTGCTTCACACTCTCTCCAAAGCTTCCACATCCTTCTGGTAGTGTGGTGACCAGAACTGGACGCAATACCCCAAATGCGGCCTAACCCAGGTTTTATATAGCTGCAACATGATTCCCCAACTCTTGTACTCAATGCCCCGGCTGATGAAGGTAAACATTCCATAGGCCTCCTTAATCACCTTGGCCGTCTGTGTTGCCACTTTTAGAGAACTATGGACCTGCACGCCCAGATCCCTCTGTATGTTAATGTTCCTCGGGGTTCTGCCATTTACAGTATAATTCACACCGACATTCGATCCTCCAAAATGCATCATCTCATATTTATCCAGATTAAATTCCATAATCTGTAAACCCGATGTTCTGACAAGGAAGGGAGTGTTACCCACCCAGCCGTCACTGACGCTGCTCTTGTACACGGCTGTCACTGTGCGTCGGGGGTGGAGGGAGTGAGTGTTTGTGGTTAGCGTGTCGATCGAGCGGGACCGCTTTGTCCTGGATGGTGTTGAGCTTCTCGAGTGTTGTTGGGAGCCGCACTCATCCAGGCAAGTGGAGAGTATTCCATCACACTCCTGACTTGTGTCCTTGTGGATGGTGGACAGGCTCTGGGGGGAGTGAGGAGCTGAGTTATTCTGCGCAGGATTCCCAGCCTCTGACCTGCTCTGGGTGGCATGATGGCACAGAGGTTAGCACTGCTGTCTCTCAGTACCAGGGACCCGGGTCACTGTCTGTGTGGAGTTTGCACATTCTCCCCGTCTCAGCGTGGGTTTCCTCCGGGAGTTCCGGTTTCCTCCGGGAGTTCCGGTTTCCAAAGATGTGCGGGTTAGGTGGATTGGCCATGCTAAATTGCCCCTTAGTGTCAGGGGGACTGGCCAGGGTAAATGCATGGGGTTATGGGGATAGGGTCTGGGTGGGATTGCAGTCAGTGCAGAGTCGATGGGCTGAATGGCCTCCTTCTGCACTGTAGGGATTCTATGGTAGCCACAGTATTTGTATCAAAAGAGAAAATGCTGGAAAATCTCAGCGGGTCTGGCAGCATCTGTAAGGAGAGAAAAGAGGTGACGTTTCGAGTCCAGACAACCCTTTGTCAAAGCTAAAAGGTGCAGAAAGTGGGAGATATTTATACTGCAGGGGGAGGGAATGATAGATGAGTCACAGCCACAGAAACCAGGGGAAAGGCTGCTAATTTTTACACTATTTATACGGCTGGATCCAGCTCAGTTTCTGGTCAGTGGTAACTCCCAGGATGTTGATAGTGGGGGATTCAGTGATGGTGACCCCCAGGATGTTGGTAGTGGGGGATTCAGTGACGGTAACCCCCAGGATGTTGATAGTGGGGGATTCAGTGATGGTAACCCCCAGGATGTTGATAGTGGGGGATTCAGTGATGGTAACCCCCAGGATGTTGATAGTGGGGGATTCAGTGATGGTAACACCCAGGATGTTGATAGTGGGGGATTCAGTGATGGTAACCCCCAGGATGTTGATAGTGGGGGGATTCAGTGATGGGAACCCCCAGGATGTTGATAGTGGGGGATTCAGTGATGGTAACCCCCAGGATGCAGATAGTGGGGGATTCAGTGATGGTAACCCCCAGGATGTTGATAGTGGGGGATTCAGTGATGGTAACCCCCAGGATGTTGATAGTGGGGGAAGGGAATGGTAATGCCATTGAATGTTATGCGGCGGTGGTTAGATTCTCTCTTTGGGAGATGGTCATTGCCTGGCGCTTGTGTGGGGTGAATGTTAGTTGCCGCTTGTCAGCCCGAGCCTGGATATTGTCCCGGTCTCGCTGTGTTTGGACACGGGCTGCTTCAGTATCTGAGGAGTGGCGAATGGTGCTGAACATTGTGCAATCATCAGCGAACATCCCCACTCTGACCTTATGATGGAGGGAAGGTCATTGATGAAGCAGCTGAAGATTGTTGGGCCTAGAACACTACCCTGAGGGACTCCTGCAGAGATGTCCTGGGGCGGAGATGACCGACCCTCCACAACCATCATCCTATGTACCAGGTATGACTCCGGAGATTGGCAATGTAACGGCACTGCTGAGTGACTCAGTGCCTCGCCCTGTCTGTGTGAGGTTGGGGAGGGTTGGTGGGGGAGATATTTACAGGCTCTCGCCACCAGAGAGGGATTCTGGCCCGCAGCTCACTCACTGACCCTACCCTGTCTCCCCAGGTCGGCCGAGAAGCTGTCGAAAGATGCGGCCAAGATTAAAGGCCACATTCGAATGGTGCTGGAGGTGAGTGACTGACTGAGGGGGCGCCCGGGGAAAGCGAGGGGGCGCGAGGAGGCCGCGGGGTTTGAGGGCAGCGGAAGGGGAGGGGGCAAAGGTTGGGTTTGCACGGGGGAGCTGGAGTGCCTGAGGAGGGTCTCGGGGAGAGTTGAATTTCCCAGGGGGGTCTCGGGGAGTCGGGGGCACTCTGTCGGGGTGGGCTCAGGGGGGTGTCCCTCTGTCGGGGCGAGCGCAAGGGGGTGCCCCCTCTGGCCGGGGGGGGGGGGGGGGGTGGCCTCTGTCGGGCGGGGCCCCTCTGTCGGGGTGAGTGTAGGGGCTGGTGTCCCCTCTGTCAGGAGGGGGGGGGTTCCAGGGTCCCCTCTGTCGGTAGCGGGGGGGCGGGGGCCCGTCTGTCGGGGCGAGTGCTGGGGAGGTGTCTCAGTGAGCTGCGGGGGGGGGGTCTCAGTGAGGAGCTGCGGGCGGGGGTGGTTCTGAGTGAGCTGGGGGTTCTGGGTTCAGTGCTGACAGCCCCATCCTGGTCCGTTGGGAGTTGGGATGCTGTCGGACCCTCTGATGGGAACAGGTTCACCGTTGAGCTGTGAGACTCTCTGCTTCCAGGCTCTGTACGAACTCCAGGGCTTCAAGGATTTGCCAGCGGAGAATCAGAGGGAGATATTCTGAAGGATCTTCCCGGATGGAGGAGCGAGAGAAAGCGGAGACACAGCCTGAATGTCTGAATGTATATAGAACACTGTGTAAATTAACAGAGCCACTCAGGATAGACTGCTTCCTCTGATACCCACTGCAATACCTCACTGTTTAAATATTTATAAATCACATTTACCCCCGGTGTAAATCTCTGACTCTCACTGGGGTACGGGTCCCACACACACTGACTCTCACTGGGGTACGGGTTCCACACACACTGACTCTCCCTGGGGTACGGGTTCCACACACACTGACTCTCACTGGGATACGGGTTCCTCACACACTGACTCTCACTGGGGTACGGGTTCCACACACACTGACTCTCACTGGGGTACGGGTCCCACACACACTGACTCTCACTGGGGTACGGGTTCCACACACACTGACTCTCCCTGGGGTACGGGTTCCACACACACTGACTCTCACTGGGATACGGGTTCCTCACACACTGACTCTCACTGGGGTACGGGTTCCACACACACTGACTCTCACTGGGGTACGGGTCCCACACACACTGACTCTCACTGGGGTACGGGTCCCACACACACTGACTCTCACTGGGGTACGGGTCCCACACACACTGACTCTCACTGGGGTACGGGTCCCACACACACTGACTCTCACTGGGGTACGGGTCCCACACACACTGACTCTCACTGGGGTACGGGTCCCACACACACTGACTCTCACTGGGGTACGGGTCCCACACACACTGACTCACTGGGGTACGGGTTCCACACACACTGACTCTCACTGGGGTACGGGCCCCACACACACTGACTCTCACTGGGATACGGGTTCCACACACACTGACTCTCTCTGGGGTACGGGTTCCACACACTGACCCTCACTGGGGTACGGGTTCCACACACACTGACCCTCACTGGGGTACGGGTTCCACACACACTGACTCTCACTGGGGTACGGGTCCCACACACACTGACTCTCACTGGGGTACGGGTCCCATACTCACTGACTCTCACTGGGGTACGGGCCCCACACACACTGACTCTCACTGGGATACGGGTTCCACACACACTGACTCTCTCTGGGGTACGGGTTCCACACACTGACCCTCACTGGGGTACGGGTTCCACACACACTGACCCTCACTGGGGTATGGGTTCCACACACACTGACTCTCACTGGGGTACGGGTCCCATACTCACTAACTCTCACTGGGGTACGGGTTCCACACACACTGACTCTCACTGGGGTACGGGTTCCACACACACTAACTCTCACTGGGGTACGGGTCCCACACACACTGACTCTCACTGGGGTATGGGTCACACAAAGGGTAACATCACTGTTGGGAGGTTCGGCGCTGAGGGGGCGCCGCACCGTTGGGGGGAGGGGGGGGGGGTGCTGTTTTTTGGGATGTATCTGCTCTCTCGCTCAGAGTAAATGATCCCTCAGTCACCGTTGAAGAGGCTGGAGTTTCCCCACCCCCTCAGGCTCCTGCGAGAATCAGCAGTTACACGGTGTGGGATTGTGCTGTGCGTGTGTTGGGGACTGGAGTGGAGGTAGCGCTGATGCTGAAGAACCCCCCCCCCGGGGAGGTCTGCAGTCTCGGGGGTCAATGGCGGGGGCAGTGGGGGGCAGAGCCCAGAGCAATTTAACTGCAGAAGATCCAGCTCTCAGCCTGCAGAGAGAATACATTGCCTTTGAAAGTCATTTGCATCTTGTGAAGCGTCAAGTGTTTCGTGCTGTGTCCTCACAGCTTCTCACCTTCTGGGTAGGAGTGAGAGGAACAGACTGTATCTCTCACTGAGTCACACAACTCTCACCACCAACAGAACCAGCGACTAATAACTGTCAGCGGATCGGAAAGGCCAGTGGGGGTGGGGGTCATTTCTCTCAAACAGAGAAGGCTAAAATATGATGGAGGGGGTTTTGAAAGGGTCAACATCATGTGTGTGTGTCGGTGTGCGGGGGAGACCAGAACTAGGGGGGGTGTCAATATAAGACAAGTCACAAGTCAATGCATTCAGGGAGAATTCAGCCTTTACTCAGAGAGTGGGGGAGAATGTGGGACTCGCTCCCACGGGGGGAGTGGGGGAGAATGTGGGACTCGCTCCCACGGGGGGAGTGGGGGAGAATGTGGGACTCGCTCCCACGGGGAGTGGGGGAGAATGTGGGACTCGCTCCCACGGGGAGTGGGGGAGAATGTGGGACTCGCTCCCACGGGGAGTGGGGGAGAATGTGGGACTCGCTCCCACGGGGAGTGGGGGAGAATGTGGGACTCGCTCCCACGGGGAGTGGGGGAGAATGTGGGACTCGCTCCCACGGGGAGTGGGGGAGAATGTGGGACTCGCTCCCACGGGGAGTGGGGGAGAATGTGGGACTCGCTCCCACGGGGAGTGGGGGAGAATGTGGGACTCGCTCCCACGGGGAGTGGGGGAGAATGTGGGACTCGCTCCCACGGGGAGTGGGGGAGAATGTGGAACTCGCTCCCACGGGGAGTGGGGGAGAATGTGGGACTCGCTCCCACGAGGAGTGGGGGAGAATGTGGGACTCGCTCCCACGGGGAGTGGGGGAGAATGTGGGACTCGCTCCCACGGGGAGTGGGGGAGAATGTGGGACTCGCTCCCACGGGGAGTGGGGGAGAATGTGGAACTCGCTCCCACGGGGAGTGGGGGAGAATGTGGAACTTGCTCCCACGGGGAGTGGGGGAGAATGTGGGACTCGCTCCCACGGGGGGAGTGGGGGAGAATGTGGGACTCGCTCCCACGGGGAGTGGGGGAGAATGTGGGACTCGCTCCCACGGGGAGTGGGGGAGAATGTGGGACTTGCTCCCACGGGGAATGGGGGAGAATGTGGGACTCGCTCCCACGGGGAGTGGGGGAGAATGTGGGACTCGCTCCCACGGGGGGAGTGGGGGAGAATGTGGGACTCGCTCCCACGGGGGGAGTGGGGGAGAATGTGGGACTCGCTCCCACGGGGGAGTGGGGGAGAATGTGAGACTCGCTCCCACGGGGGTGGAGTGGGGGAGAATGTGGGACTTGCTCCCACGGGGGGAGTGGGGGAGAATGTGGGACTCGCTCCCACGGGGGGGGGGAGTGGGGGAGAATGTGGGACTCGCTCCCACAGGGAGTGGGGGAGAATGTGGGACTCGCTCCCACGGGGAGTGGGGGAGAATGTGGGACTCGCTCCCACGGGGAGTGGGGGAGAATGTGGGACTTGCTCCCACGGGGAGTGGGGGAGAATGTGGGACTCGCTCCCACGGGGAGTGGGGGAGAATGTGGGACTTGCTCCCACGGGGAATGGGGGAGAATGTGGGACTCGCTCCCACGGGGAGTGGGGGAGAATGTGGGACTCGCTCCCACGGGGGGAGTGGGGGAGAATGTGGGACTCGCTCCCACGGGGGAGTGGGGGAGAATGTGAGACTCGCTCCCACGGGGGTGGAGTGGGGGAGAATGTGGGACTTGCTCCCACGGGGGGAGTGGGGGAGAATGTGGGACTCGCTCCCACGGGGGGGGGGAGTGGGGGAGAATGTGGGACTCGCTCCCACAGGGAGTGGGGGAGAATGTGGGACTCGCTCCCACGGGGAGTGGGGGAGAATGTGGGACTCGCTCCCACGGGGAGTGGGGGAGAATGTGGGACTTGCTCCCACGGGGAGTGGGGGAGAATGTGAGACTCGCTCCCACGGGGGGAGTGGGGGAGAATGTGGGACTCGCTCCCACGGGGGAGTGGGGAGAATGTGAGACTCGCTCCCACGAGGAGTGGGGGAGAATGTGGGACTCGCTCCCACGGGGAGTGGGGGAGAATGTGGGACTCGCTCCCACGGGGAGTGGGGAGAATGTGGGACTCGCTCCCACGGGGGGGAGTGGGGGAGAATGTGGGACAGTGATGAGATGAGTGGATAATGGTGTTGCTTGGAAGCAGCATCCACAGGAGAATGTGACGTTTGTGTGAAGAATCCTTTCATCTCGAGAGGGTTCGATTTGTCTGCCTGGGGTTTGAAAGGCCCTTGCCGATGTGTTGCCGTGGTTACGCGTTGCGATGTGAAGCAGTCCTGCCGGGCGTGACATTCACAAGGTGGTCGTGACGTCAAACTCACTCGAGACGCACTGGTCTTCCTCAGGCAGGGCATTGAGTCTGGGAGTTCGGACAAAAAAAGTCTGGAATTCGCGGGAAAACCAGAGT
>NW_027594775.1:0-12916 GCF_964213995.1 Mustelus asterias | reverse complement strand
AACATAGATGACAGAAAACTCAAACATTCCCTAACCATGACACAGGGAGATTTCGGAGAGAGGCAGAGGCAGAGGAACAGGATTTGCTTTAACCCATCGAGGCTCAGAGATGCCATTTGCTGAAACTATTTGTACTTTACCAAGTGTTTCGGGGCAGCTGCAACCCTCAGTGTTTGGCCGCTTCCGGAAAGGCTGCTTCTAGATGTGAGCATTGGTGTCTCTGACTGCCTGTTCCACAGGCAGACACCATCCACAGAGTCGGTACAATCTCACACACACACTAAGCAATACTCTCATTCCGAAAAGCATTCTTCTCTCTGCCGATTCCAAACATTCGGATTTGTCTTGGACCAGAGCTTTGACAGCAGCTTAAACTGATCCAACCAGTTGGCTGGCTTTGTCCAGCCCTCCTGGAACAGCAGAGTAAGCACCCTCAGCACCCCCACCCTTCACTCCCAGCCAGCTCTGGCAAGTCTTTCTGCACTCACAGCTTCAGCACTTAGTCAGCAGTTAAAGTGAACCTTGACCCTGTCAGTTCGCCGCTTCCCCACCCTCAATACAACTTGCTCTGTCCTTCCAAAGCTGCACCAGTGCTCCTGATTCAGACTCGTCCTGTAAACCGTCACCTCCTCACAGAATGGCACACAGACTGAGACACACACACACCCCGAGAGACAAATACACACCCCTAAAGAGAGACAAAGAGATACACTCCCCCCACCCACCCACCCCCAAGAGAGATACACACACACACACCCCGAGAGACAGGCACAAACACACCAAGAGACAAATACACCCCCAAGAGACACACACACATGCCCCCCCCCCCCCCCAAGAGACAGACACACATTACTTCCACCCTCCCCTCCCCTCCCCAAGAGACAGAAATACACACACCCCGAGAGACAGATACACCCCCCTGAGAGAGACACACACAACTCATGCACTCCCCTCCACCATCCCCCCCTCCCCGAGAGACACACACGGAGAGTCAGAGAGAGAGAGGCACACACCTTCCGAGAGATACAAACATATATTACCAACAGAAGCAGGAATAGTCAAACACTCTTTTAGGGAAGTGGCTTGGAATTTTCACTTGGTTAAGACCATTCTATCTTGCACTAAAATTAATTAACTGACACCTGGGGCCCAATTTTACCAACAATTTGCGCCCGTTTTCGGGTGCAAACTCATGGTAAAGTCAGGTGTGAGGCCATTAACACAAATCCGCGCCCGCGTCCGCGCAGATCGCCACTTTACCAGAACCCCGGGAATGGCGGCGATTCGATTCGTGCCCAAAACGGGCGCAACGACGATTTAAATGTATTTGCATGCATTTAAATTGAATTTAATGAACTGTCCACCCAACTTTATCAGCATTTCCCCCTTTACCACCACGTTTGCCAATCCGGAACCGCGCCGTAATGGACCTGCTAAATAAAAGTCTGAATCGGGCACTCCAGCTGCTGAAGAGCGAGTTCCGAGCTTCCAACGGCTCCCTGACTCAGATCAGTGGTGGGGGGGGGAGGTGGTGGGGGGGGAGGGGGGGGGGGGGGAGGAGGAGGCAGGTCAGATGTATCTCTGGCGGGGGGGTGGCGATCGTTGTCTGATGGTGAGGGGGGGGGGGGAAGAGGAGGTGGGTCAGATGTTCCTCTGGAGGGGAGGGGGGAGTGAGGCCAGACCATTCTCGCGGGGGGGGGCCGGGAGTGAGGCAAGTTGTTGTCGGGGGGGGGGAAAGAGTGAGGCCAGATCGTCATCTGGGGGGGGGGGGGGGGAGGGAGGCAGGTAAGATGCATCTCGGGGGGGGGGGCAGATGGATCTCTGGTGGGAGGGGGGCAAATGATCTCTGGTGGGGGAGCAGGGGTGGCAATCGTTCTGGGTAGTAGGGGGTGCTAAGGGGGGACAGTGATGTGTATGTGTCCCCGTTATCCACCCCCACTACCCAGACCGATCGCCACCCCTGCCCCCTCCTCCCCCACCGATCACCCGCAGAGTGGCAGTGGACCCCCCTGCCCCCACCAGAGATCCATCTGCCCCCCCCCCCGCCCCACCCCCTGCCGAGATACACCCTTGCTCCGGGCCGCTTTCTTCGTTTCTGCGGCCCGGGAGTGATCTGACACGGGCGCGCTTTTTCCAATTTTTTTCTAACTGAGCATGTGCAGTTCAGAGCTCCGATCGTTCCGGCCATGATAAGCCCCGCCCACAGCGCGAATGGGACTGGAGATGGCTGAGAGCGTATGGGGCGCCTGAAAGCGGATTTCTAACTCGGATCTGTACTATGCCCAGATTTGGCACGTAGAATGAAAATGTAAAATCGGGCCCTAGTATCTGCCTTAAGCACCGACACATAATTAACATAGAAACATAGAAAACTACAGCACAAAACAGGCCTTCGGCCCCACAAGTTGTGCCGAACATATCCCTACCTTTTAGGCCTACCTATAACCCTCCATCCTATTAAGTCCCATGTACTCATCCAGGAGTCTCTTAAAAGACCCTATTGAGTTCGCCTCCACCACCACTGACGGCAGCTGATTCCACTCGCCCATCACCCTCTGTGTGAAAAACTTACCCCTAACATCTCCCCTGTACCTACCCCCCAGCACCTTAAACCTGTGTCCTCTCGTAGCAGACATTTCCACCCTGGGAAAAAGCCTCTGAGAGTCCCCCAGGGACCCCCAAAACAATCCATTGAAAACTTTGCAAAACTAGAATAGTAAATTATAAATGAAAGTTATGTGATCACCACAAAAAGTGACACTTCCTGCAAGTGCCAACATGAAGGTTACATTGCAGTGAATTTAATACTGGACAAAATCCCAAAACATTCATTCCTGAAGGAATAACGTTTGTCTGCAGAGAGAGAGAGAAATACGGATCTTCAAAAAAATAATCTCCTCATCAAAAAACCAAGACAACCTGATGTCAAGTTTTGTGAAGTTTATTTTTACCAAGAGCAGGTTTTTTGTTACCGCCTCTCTGCACATTGGACATGGGAATCCACTCCGGAATCTCACTGGATCCATCATCCCAAAGGAAATGGTCACAAAACCTAAATACACTGATGGCAAGGTAAGAACGGACATTCTGCTACAGGCCACTCTTAGTTAGAAACTTCACCCCCTTTCCTGTTCGCAGAATCGCCCAGGATTTAGTCATTCCAAACCTATATTATTCATTGACAGTGTTGCCCCCCATCACTCGCCCCAAATTTAAATCAGCCCAAATATAAACAACGCCAAAAGGATCATCACTTCATGGAGGAAAGAGCTTCCAAACTTTTGTTTTCAGGGGGACGGAGGCACAAGGGGGGAGGGGGAGGAAAGAGGTACACACACACACACACACACACGAGAGGGAGAGAGAGATTAGGAATGCCAATTCCTTCCATGAAGGTTTCCACCTTTTAGTGGAATTACACTCTGACGATGCCTCACACAGTAACACACAGGCTCACAGAGGGAGCCAGCTTGCTAACTCTCCAAAAAAAAACACTCGCCAAGAGTAACACGCACATTTCTTTCTGGAGATCACATTCTCCTGCTTGGTTAAGCTGCCTTTGGAAACTCTAACCAGCGTTAATCAGCAATTTATATACAATTAAAATTCTCGATTTACAGTAACCAAAGTACCAAGTTTTAAAAACGGATTAGTTGCAAACCAGAAGTCAGTTTTTGAATCTTCTAGTGGAGCGATCCTCCCCAATCAACAGGAAAACGCCACAGGAGAGCGAGCCAAAGGAATGGCTTTTTCTGACATGATTCCAGTGATCTGGGGGGAGGGGGGATCAGGATATTAAATTTGATGATCAGCCATGATCAAAATGAATGGTGGAGCAGGCTCGAAGGGCCGAATGGCCTCTCCTGGCTTCTAGATTCTATGTTTTTATCTCGAGAGCTCCCAGATCTCAGAGTTTAGACACAATGTGTAATACCGGGGTGATTTAGCTGCGGTCGACTTTATTTAAACCCTCTGATCTTTGGACTAGTTAAAGACATCCAAATATTTCAGTTGTAAATGAAATTGCTCCCTAACAATCAGTTAAATACGGACAACTGTCTCCTGAAGCTCTGGCACTCGGAGAACGCTTCATGGGTTTGACATACGTTCTTCAATGTAGTCAAGTTTTAAATCTGTTCTGTTTAGCATTTTTATTAACAATACAACAATCTCTGCTGTCTGACAGGTTGCAATAAACAATGTGTCCAAAACTCCAGCCTGTGGCCGAGAACTCCTTCTCAAAATGAAATCTTGCTGATCTTACCAAACGCTTTGCCTCCCAGGATTGGTTAAAGCATCTGTCACACACTAAACCACAGCAACCCCATGAGGCTAACGTGCTGTCTCTCCGCTCCGTACAAAGTTTCCAGCCTCGCTTCCCAGTAGTTCCCAAGGATTATGCAATGGTGAATCCCAGAGTGATTACACAACAGCCTCGGTCTGTGCAGGCACTGCCCTTGAAAGCTGACGTGAAACAGAACAGTAGTCTACACACAGCTCCTTTCCCAATCCCACGGCAGCTCGAGGCAGCAAAGGGTTAGCTCACACACGCCTCACTCACATTCACTCTTCCAATCAAATGTAGGTTGCTTACTGACAGCCAGCCTCTCGTGCCTAATCCATGTGTCTCTATAGGTTGAACAAAGTAAGAAGTCTCACAACACCAGGCTAAAGTCCAACAGGTTTATTTGGTAGCAAAAGCCACACTAGCTTTCAGAGCGCTGCTCCTTCGTCAGGTAAGTGGGAGTTCTGTTCACAAACAGGGCATATAAAGACACAAACTCAATTTACAAAATAATGATTGGAATGTGAGTCTTTACAGGTAATCAAGTCTTAAAGGTACAGACAATGTGAGTGGAGAGAGGGTTAAGCACAGGTTAAAGAGATGTCTCCAGCCAGGACAGGTAGTGAAATTTTGCAAGCCCAGGCAAGTCGTTGGGGTTACAGATAGTGTGACATGAACCCAAGATCCCGGTTGAGGCCGTCCTCATGTGTGCGGAACTTGGCTATCAGTCTCTGCTCAGCGACTCTGCGTTGTCGTGTGTCGTAAGGCCGCCTTGGAGAACGCTTACCCGAAGATCAGAGGCCGAATGCCCGTGACCGCTGAAGTGTTTCCCAACAGGAAGAGAACACTCTTGCCTGGTGATTGTCGAGCGGTGTTCATTCATCCGTTATCGTAGCATCTGCATGGTCTCCCCAATGTACCATGCCTCAGCACATCCTTTCCTGCAGCGTATCAGGTAGAAGTTTAACAACACCAGGTTAAAATCCTACAGGTTTATTTGGTAACAAAAGCCACTTTTGCTACCAAATAAACCTGTTGGACTTTAACCTGTCCAACGCCGGCATCTCCACATCATGTGTATCAGGTAGACAATGTTGGCTGAGTCACAGAGTAGGTACCGTGTACCTTGTGGATGGTGTTCTCACGTGAAATGATGGCATCCGTGTCGATGATCCGGCACGTCTTGCAGAGGTTGCTGTGGCAGGGTTGTGTGGTGCTGTGGTCACTGTTCTCCTGAAGGCTGGGTAGTTTGCTGCAGACAATCGTCTGTTTGAGGTTGTGCGGTTGTTTGAAGTCAAGAAGTGGGGATGTAGGGATGGCCTTGGCGAGATGTTTGTCTTCATCAATGATATGTTGAAGGCTCCGGAGAAGATGTCGTAGCTTCTCCGCTCCGGGGAAGTACCGGACGACGAAGGGTACTCTGTCCGCCGTGTCCCGTGTTTGTCTTGAGGAGGTCGGTGCGGTTATTTGCTGTGGCGCGTCGGAACTGTCGATCGATGAGTCGAGCACCATATTCTGTTCTGATGAGGGCATCTTTCAGCGTCTGGAGGTGTCTGTTGCGATCCTCCTCATCCGAGCAGATCCTGTGTATGCGGAGGGCTTGTCCGTAAGGGATGGCTTCTTTAACGTGTTTAGGGTGGATGCTGGAGAAGTGGAGCATCGTGAGATTATCTGTGGGCTTGCGGTACAGTGAAGTGCTGAGGTGACCGTCCTTGATGGAGATGTGTGTGTCCAAGAATGCAACCGATTCCGGAGAGTAGTCCATGGTGAGTCTGATGGTGGGATGGAACTTGTTGATGTCATCATAGAGTTGTTTCAGTGATTGTTCACCATGAGTCCAAAGGAAGAAAATGTCATTGATGTATCTAGTGTATAGCATTGGTTGAAGGTCCCGTGCGATGAAGAAGTCTTGTTCGAACCTGTGCATGAAGATGTTGGCATATTGAGGTGCGAATTTGGTCCCCATGGCTGTTCCGTGTGTCTGGATGAAGAACTGGTTGTTGAAAATGAAGACATTGTGGTCCAGAATGAAGCAGATGAGTTGTAAAATTGCATCTGGAGACTGGCAGTTGTCAGTGTTGAGTACTGAGGCAGTTGCAGCAATGCCATCATCGTGGGGGATGCTGGTGTAGAGTGCCGAGACATCCATTGTGACAAGGAGTGCTCCTGGTTCAACCGCTCCATGTGTACTGAGTTTCTGTAGGAAGTCCGTAGTGTCGCGACAAAAGCTGGGGGTTCTTTGTACAATGGGTTTCAGGATGCCCTCGACGTAGCCAGAGAGGTTCTCGCACAGGGTCCCATTGCCCGATACGATGGGACGGCTGGGTGTGTTTGCCTTGTGTATCTTCTGGAGGCAGTAGAGATCTCCAACGCAGGGAGTACATGGGATGAGAGCACGGAGGGTGCTCTGAAGGTCCGGGTCAAAGGTCTTGATCAGTCTGTTGAGTTGACGGGTGTGTTCTTTGGTCGGATCTGTGGGTAACTGTCTGTAGTGTTCCTCGTTGTTCAGTTGTCGGTACACTTCTCTGCAGTAATCCATTCTGTTCAGTATGACGATGGCCCCTCCTTTGTCTGCTGGTTTGATGACAATGTTGCAGTTGGTCTCGAGAGCGTGGATGGCGTTGCGTTGTGCTTGGGTGATGTTCGGGGCTGTCTTGTGAGTGCGGCTGATGAATCTGGTGTTGACGCACCTCCTTGCGGCTTGGGCATACATGTCAAGTTGAGGGCAGCGGCCTTCCGGAGGAGTCCAATTCGACTCTTTACTCTTCGACAATCACCAGGCAAGAGTGTTCTCTTCCTGTTGGGGAACACTTCAGCAGTCACGGGCATTTGGCCTCTGATCTTCGGGTAAGCGTTCTCCAAGGTGGCCTTCACGACACACGACAATGCAGAGTCGCTGAGCAGAAACTGATAGCCAAGTTCCGCACATATGAGGACGGCCTCAACCGGGATCTTGGGTTCATGTCACACTATCTGTAACCCCCACGACTTGCCTGGGCTTGCAAAATCTCACTAACTGTTCTGTTTGGAGACAATACACATCTCTTTAACCTGTGCTTAACCCTCTCTCCACTCACATTGTCTGTATCTTTAAGACTTGATTACTTGTAAAGACTCGCATTCCAACCATTATTTTGTAAATTGAGTTTGTGTCTTTATATGCCCTGTTTGTGAACAGAACTCCCACTTACCTGACGAAGGAACAGAGCTCCAAAAGCTAGTGGCTTTTACTACCAAATAAACCTGTTGGACTTTAACCTGGTGTTATGAGTCTTCTTACTGTGTTTACCCCAGTCCAATGCCGGCATCTCCACATCACCTCTATAGGTTGCCATGATGTGGAGATGCCGGCGTTGGACTGGGATAAACAGAGTAAGAAGTCTAGTGGCTAGTGAAAGCTAGCGAAAGCTAGCGGCTTGTGCTACCAAATAAACTTGTTGGACTTTAACTTGGTGTTGTGAGACTTCTTCCTCTATAGGTTTCCAGCTGTACCCACACTGACATCCGCCAGTCAGCTGCTGCACTCTGTGAAGCTGTAACATTGAGTGTCCTACCACAAGCAATACCCCACAGTCAGAGAGTAGCAAAGACAAAACACTCACTCAAAAGGAGCAGAGAGAGGGAGGGAGGGAGTGAGAGAGAGCGTAGGAGGCTTCGGGATGATCTTATCGAGGTCTATAAAATAATGAGGGGCATAGACAAGGTAGATAGTCAACATCTTTTCCCAAAGGTAGGGGAGTCTAAAACTAGAGGGCATAGGTTTAAGGTGAGAGGGGAGAGATACAAAAGGGTCCAGAGGGGGCAATTTTCTTTCACACAGAGGGTGGTGAGTGTCTGGAACAAGCTGCCAGAGGTAGTAGTAGAGGCGGGTACAATCTTGTCTTTTAAAAAGCATTTAGACAGTTACATGGGTAAGATGGGTATAGAGGGATATGGGCCAAACATGGGCAATTGGGACTAGCTTAGTGGTTAAAAACTGGGTGGCATGGATAAGTTGGGCCGAAGGGCCTGTTTCCATGCTGTAAACCTCTATGACTAAATATAATGGCTGGAATTTTCCGGCCGTTTCCACTGGTAGGATTTTCAAGTCCTGCCAACGACAACCACCACCCTCCCCAGCTCCCCCCCACTCCCTTTCCGTGGGTTCCCTGGTGGCAGAGGGTGTGAAGGAGGAAACCCGTTGATCGCGGTGGGACTGGAAAATGGTGGTCCGCATCTGTAAAACCTGCCGCCAGGTCATAGGGAGATGAGGTGGAAAATCCTCCACACACTACTACAGAACACACAGCAACAACCTGCATTTATGTAGTACCCTTTACACATGAAAATAGGCAGAAAAATACTGTTGACAGACGAGAACAGTTTACTGGTCCAGGGGGATGGGTGGACGGGTAATGCAGAGCGAGTGTTAGTCTCCATAGCAGACGAATGGTGGCAGCCACCCCTTCTGATTCTTAACCAGTGTCGGGAAGCTCTTTGGTCTTTGTCTGTCCAATGAAGGCTGCCCAGCACGGATCACTCCCTGTTTGAGGCGAATGTTTTCCCTTCCCGAGTGCCTGTTTTAATCCTGATCTCAGAATGTTGACTGATGTCTGGATCACGAGACCCAACCTTCTCAGGAATGTCTGTCCTGGGCACAGGCATCAGGCTGGGCATGTGTCAAATAAACCTGTTGGACTTTAACCTGGTGTTGTGAGACTTCTTACTGTGGCTTTCAGCCAGCAAGCTTCATAAGATTTCCATAATTCAATGAATTGCTGAAGATTTTATATGGTTATTATGCAGCAATTTCTTATACCGTTGTAGTATTTGGTTCCCAGTTCATGACTTTGTTACCTTCAGATTTGACCATTCCAACACACTCCCAGACAGCCTCCCACAGTCCATCCTTTGCAAACTGCAACTCCTGTAAAACCCTAACTCACACCATGTCCCACTCACCCATCACTGACCATCATTAGCTACCAGTTAAGCAAGGGCGGCACGGCGACACAGTAATTAGCACTGCTGCCTCACAGCACCAGGGACCCGGGTTCAATTCCCGGCTTGGGTCACTGTCTGTTCTTAAAGTTTATTTCATTTAAATTTAAAGTTTAAAAGTTTTTTTTTAAAGTTTGTTTATTTATTAGTCACAAGTAGACTTATATTCTCAAAGCAATGAAATTGTGAACATCGCCTATTTGTCTGTGCGGAGTCTGCACGTTCTCCCCGTGTCTGCGTGGGTTTCCTCCGGTTTCCTCCCACAGTCCGAAAGACGTGCTGGTTTGGTGCATTGGCCGTGCTAAATTCTCCCTCAGTGTACCCGAACAGGTGCCGGAGTGTGGCAACTAGGAGATTTTCACAGTAACTTCATTGCAGTGTTAACGTAAGTCTACTTGTGACTAATAAATAAACTTTAACTAAACCTCTGTCCCTCTCTCTCTCTCTTTCTCCTTTAAGATGCTGTTTAAAACCAAACTCTGACTGAATTTTTGGTCCCTAATATCTCCTTCTGTTTGGTGCCAAATTTTGCTTTATGAACACTCCCACAAAGCACCATGGGATGTTTGAGGTTTAAGGTGCTATATAAATGGAAGTTGCCATTGGGAAACGTTGTTGTTGAGAGTTATTGAGGGTTGGCGGGGGTGGGGTGTTCTCACGCCTTTCTCCTGAGCTTTCCTTTGGGAAGAGAAAGGAACGAGAAAGAGAGAGAGAGGAAGAAAATTCCAGAAACAGAACGGAAACCTATAGACCCCAATTGCTAGGTCGCTGTAAATAAAGACTCAAGTCAACAACAGGAAGTAACTCCCACACCAAGAAAAGCAGCAAGCAAAAGTGCCAGTGTCTCAGTGCACTGTCTTGTTCCAAACACACTCGGTCTGATATCCGGTTCGCAGCCTGTCCCACTGCTTCCTCTTTTTATAATATACTTGAGAAAAAAATACAACTTCCAAACGACTGACAAAAACTCCCTTTTCATTTCCAGCAGTAACTCGCCGCTGGTTTTCACACACCGAGCTAACTTATTTAGCAGAAGCTGCAGAGAATATCACTTTCTGTTCAAAACAAGCTAATTTTGTACAATTTCAGCTCAGATCCAATGTGCTGCTTTCTAACCAACCGAACAACACAGTAAGGAAGGTGGTTACTACATAAAACAAAGAGGGACGATTTCACTTTGGACTCGAGTGACACAGTCCGGCTCTCAACGGAACTGATCTTTGGAAAGTGTGCAAAATGGAATGGGGGTTGCGGATGGGTGGGGGGGGCGTGTAGATAGTGAGCCAGCAACCCCCTTTACAGCTTTCCCCATTTTCATTCTAGAATTCAATGCAGGCATGATGGGCCGAAGGGCCTCTTTTTGTGCTGTTTAAAATTTGCTAGTGTCACAAGTAGGCTTACATTAACACTGCAATTAAGTTACTCTGAAAATCCCCGAGTCGCCACACTCCAGCGCCTGTTCGGGTACACAGGGAGAATTTTGCACGGCCAATGCACCTAACCAGCACGTCTTTCGGACTGTGGGAGGAGACCGGAGCACCCGGAGGAAACCCACGCAGACACGGGGAGAATGTGCAAACTCCACACAGACCGTGCCACCATGGGAAACTGTGACAAATAGTAAGTTTTACAACAAACCCCATGAGTGAAAAGACAACAGACCTCCCGCAGCCATTCACAAAGATGCTTCAATTTGGACGGTTTAATTAACACTTTTTGTACATTCTCAGATACACTCGCCTGTAATTAAATTTCTCACATCTTCAACCTGCATGTGACACGAGTAAAAAAAGACAGTTGCATTTAAATAGCGCCTTTCACAACCTCTGGATATTTCAAAGTGTTTATATTCAATGCAATACTTTCAGGCACAGAGACAGTGGGCTGAATGGCCTCCTTCTGTGCTGCAAATTTCCTGTTTCTCCAAAGTGTAGTTACTGTTGTAATGTAAGCAGCAGCAGCCAATTTATGCACAGCAAGATCCCAGTGTGATAATGACAGGCTGATCGGTTTTTTTGGGGGTTGTCTCGGAAAGAAATGCTGGTCCCAGGACAGCAGGGGAAAACCCCCCAACTCCCCTTTGAAACATTGCCCTGGGATCTTTTGCACTCACCGAGAGCACAGCCTGCGCCGCAGTGCCACTGCAGCGCTGCCTCAAGCTGCACTGGAGCGTCAGTCCGGATAACGGACCAGTCTGCAGCGTGAGAATGAACCAATTTGCTGAGAATGAGATTGTCACTGATCGAGTCAGGAGTGACCAATTAACCTCCAAACTGAATGATTAGGGGAATATTGGGACACTTCCATTTCTCAGAGAGTGCAGCAGAGAGTGAGAAGTGAATGCTAAACTGCACAGGATTAAAGAATTTATACATTAACAGCGAATTATACTCGCCAGAAATCATTGGCAAACTGCCACTGACGGAGCCGGCAAACTACTTGGGAAACTATGTTTGTGGCTCCAATCCTGTGACTGAGTGAGAATTTAAAACACATTCCCACAGAATGGGAATCTTAAACACGTTTAGCTGCTCGGCACAGTCTGTGAACATTCAAATCTCCTTCAGCCACAGCAACAAACCCAGAATCTGGGGCACCCCGGCGCAGCGCCGCATGGGCACCCCGGCGCAGCCGAGAGGCAGCGCCGCATGGGCACCCCGGCGCAGCCCAGAGGCAGCCCCGCATGGGCACCCCGGCGCAGCCCCGCATGGGCACCCCGGCGCAGCGCCGCATGGGCACCCCGGCGCAGCCCAGAGGCAGCCCCGCATGGGCACCCCGGCGCAGCCCCGCATGGGCACCCCGGCGCAGCCCAGAGGCAGCCCCGCATGGGCACCCCGGCGCAGCCCCGCATGGGCACCCCGGCGCAGCCGAGAGGCAGCGCCGCATGGGCACCCCGGCGCAGCCCAGAGGCAGCCCCGCATGGGCACCCCGGCGCAGCCCCGCATGGGCACCCCGGCGCAGCCCAGAGGCAGCGCCGCATGGGCACCCCGGCGCAGCGCCGCATGGGCACCCCGGCGCAGCCCCGCATGGGCACTGGGTGAATATCACTCAATCCCATTCAGGACTTACTGAAATACCAATGGCACAGGAAGGTTAAAATGAACTCCTTACCCCCAGAATCTGACATTAATCCTTGGGCGTACGGGGAACACAAAACTTGGAAGAGGGGCCGGATAGTCTCAGCACAGATTGAGGCCATTCTGTGAATCATTCAGGAGTTGATTTGGACAACACCCTGGCAGTGGGCAGGCACCAGGATTAAAATTAACGCCTGGTGAATGTTAGTGGGCAGAGAGAGAGCCGGGAGCAGGAAGAGAATAAAATCCAAACTCCAGAAACAACAAGGACTTTCACAATCCAATCGGCTGCCTTTAACCAGGAAACATTATCCACATTCTTAAAAAGGATAGTCAGCAAGCAGAGAGAGACAACTTTAACCAACACCCCCCCCACCCCCACTACACCCCCCCTACCCCCCCCCCCCGCTCTTTCCCCCACCCTCCAGCCCCCTCCCTGCACCCCCCGCTCCTCTACCCCCACCCTGCACCCCCTCCCTCTGTACCCCCTCCCTACACCATTCCCGTCTGCCCCCCTCCCTACACCCCCACTCTGCCCCCCACCCCGAGATGTTATCGCTGCCTCACTAAGATG
>NW_027594774.1:0-12927 GCF_964213995.1 Mustelus asterias | reverse complement strand
ATGGCCAGAGTCAGTCACATCCCACAAGACATAGGAGCAAGAATGAGGCCACTCGGCCCATCGAGTCTGCCCCGCCATTCAATCATGGCTGATATTTTTCCCATCCCCATTCTCCTGCCTTTTCCCCATAACCCCTGATCCCCTTATTAATCAAGAACCTATCTATCTCTGTCTTAAAGACACTCAATGACCCAGCCTCCACAGCCTTCTGCGGCAAAGAGTTCCACACATTCACCACTCTCCGGCTGAAGAAATTCCTCCTCATCTCTGTTTTAAAGGATCGTCCCTTTAGCCTGAGGCTGTGCCCTCTGGTTCTAGTTTTTTCCTACTAGTGGAAACATCCTCTCCACGTCCACTCTATCCAGGCCTCGCAGTATCCTGTAAGTTTCAATAAGATCCCCCGTCATCCTTCTAAACTCCCATCGAGTACAGACCCAGAGTCCTCAACCGTTCCTCATACGACAAGCTCTTCATTCCAGGGATCATTCTTGTGAACCTCCTCTGGACCCTTTCCAAGGCCGGCACATCCTTCCTTAGATACGGGGCTCAAAACTGCTCACAATTCTCCAAATGGGGTCTGACCAGAGCCTTATACAGCCTCAGAAGTCCATCCCTGCTCTTGTATTCTGGCCCTCTGTTCAATGCTCAAGTTTTTAGGTGTCCAGATCACCAACAACCTGTCCTGGTCCCCCCCATGCCGACACTATGGTTAAGAAAGCCCCACCAACGCCTCTACTTTCTCAGGAGACTAAGGAAATTTGGCATGTCAGCTACGACTCTCACCAACTTTTACAGATGCCCCATAGAAAGCATTCTTTCTGGTTGTATCACAGCTTGGTCTGGGGCTCCTGCTCTGCCCAAGACCGCAAGGAACTACAAAAGGGTCGTGAATGTAGCCCAATCCATCACGCAAACCAGCCTCCCATCCATTGACTCTGTCTACACTTCCCGCTGCCTCGGGAAAAGCAGCCACAGCATAATCAAGTACCCCACACACCCCGGACATTCTCTCTTCCACCTTCTTTCATCGGGAAAAAGATACAAAAGTCTGAGGTCACGTACCGACCGACTCAAGAACAGCTTCTTCCCTGCTGCTGCTGTCAGACTTTTGAATGGACCTCCCTCGCATTAAGTTGATCTTTCTCTACACCCGAGCTGTGACTGTCACACTACATTCAGCACTCTCGCCTTTCCTTCTCTATGAGCAGTATGCTTTGATTTATTATTGTCACGTATTATCATAGTGAATGGGATTGTTTCCTGCGCGCTATACAGACAAAGTATACCATTCATAGAGAAGGAAAGGAGAGGGTGCAGAATGTAGTGTTACAGTCTGACAGCAGCAGGGAAGAAGCTGTTCTCGAGTCGGTCGGTACGTGACCTCAGACTTTTGTATCTTTTTCCCGACGGAAGGTGGAAGAGAGAATGTCCGGGGTGCGTGGGGGGGGGTCCTTAATTATGCCGGCTGCTTTTCCCCGAGGCAGCGGGAAGTGTAGACAGAGTCAGTGGATGGGAGGCTGGTTTGCGTGATGGATTGGGCTACATTCACGACCCTTTTGTAGTTCCTTGCGGTCTTGGGCAGAGCAGGAGCCCCAGACCAAGCTGTGATACAACCAGAAAGAATGCTTTCTATGGGGCATCTTTAAAAGTTGGAGAGAGTCGTAGCTGACATGCCCAAATTTCCTTAGTCTTCTGAGAAAGTAGAGGCGTTGGTGGGGCTTTCTTAACTATAGTGTCGGCATGGGGGGACCAGGACAGGTTGTTGGTGATCTGGACACCTAAAAACTTGAAGCTCTCGACCCTTTCTACTTCGTCCCCGTTGATGTAGACAGGGGCATGCTCCCCAACAGGAAGAGAACACTTTTGCCTGGTGATTGTCAAGCATCATGCAGACGCTACGACAACGGATGAATGAACACCGCTCGACAATCACCAGGCAAGACTGTTCTCTTCCTGTGGGGGAGCACTTCACCGGTCACGGGCATTCGGCCTCTGATCTTCAGGTAAGCGGTCTCCAAGGCGGCCTTCACGACACACGACAGCGCAGAGTCGCTGAGCAGAGACTGGTAGCCAAGTTCCGCACACACGAGGACGGCCTCAACCGGGATCTTGGGTTCATGTCACACTATCTGTAACCCCCACGACTTGCCTGGGCTTGCAAAATCTCACTAACTGTCCTGGCTGGAGACAATACACATCTCTTTAACCTGTGCTTAACCCTCTCTCCACTCACATTGTCTGTACCTTTAAGACTTGATTAGCTGTAAAGACTCGCATTCCAACCATTATTTTGTAAATTGAGTTTGTGTCTTTGTGCCCTGTTTGTGAACACAACTCCCACCCACCTGACGAAGGAGCAGCGCTCCGAAAGCTCGTGGATTTTGCTACCAAATAAACCTGTTGGACTTTAACCTGGTGTTGTGAGACTTCTTACTGTGGGATTCGAAGCCACACCCTGTACCTGAGCGACAGTGCCCGCCGCCCCGCCACCAACCCCCGCCACCGGGGGCCGCTCGGGCGATTGAAGAGGTAGGAAGCAAAGGGTGAACAGAAAGCTGATTGCAGTGGGGTCCAGGCCGATCCAAACCCCCGCCTGCGGGCTCGGCGCTGCATTCCAGGGACCAGCGAGACGTTACCTTGGCCAGGTCCCTCTTGACCGTCAGACTCAAGCCGCTCTGGTCCATGCGCTCCGTCAACAGCAGCAGTAACTTGGCCAACTTGGGGCTCTGCGAGAGCTCCCGGGGGCTCAGGTTCATATCCGGAAGGAGCTGGTTCACTGCAGGGGGTGGGGGGGCAAAAGGCAAAGAGAATTCAGATTCTGTTACTAGCACCGAGAGGACAGTCAGAGCGCAATTGCCGCGCTCGGGGTCAGAGGGCGATCTCTGGGCTCGGGGTCAGAGGGCGATGGCCGGGCTCGGGGGTCAGAGGGCGATCTCTGGGCTCGGGGGTCAGAGGGCGATCTCTGGGCTCGGGGGTCAGATGGCGATGGCCAGGCTCGGGGGTCAGAGGGCGATCTCCGGGCTCGGGGGTCAGAGGGCGATGTCCGGGCTCGGGGGGTCAGAGGGCGATCTCTGGGCTCGGGGGGTCAGAGGGCGATCTCCGGGTTCGGGGGTCAGAGGGCGATCGGGGGGCTCGGGGGTCAGAGGGTGATCTCTGGGGTCAGGGGTCAGAGGGCGATCTCTGGGCTCGGGGGTCAGAGGGTGATCTCTGGGGTCAGGGGTCAGAGGGCGATCGCCGGGCTCGGGGGTCAAGAGGGTGATCTCTGGGGTCAGGGGTCAGAGGGCGATCTCTGTGCTTGGGGGTCAGAGGGTGATCTCTGGGGTCAGGGGTCAGAGGGCGATGGCCGGGCTCGGGGGTCAGAGGGCGATCTCTGGGGTCAGGGGTCACTGGCTGGGTTTGGGTCCCTCAGCCCCCCCCCTCAGTCCCGCGGGGTTTCCCTACCCGCCCCTCCGCTCGCCTCCTCCATCGCGGGACAATCAGCCCCCCGCGCCGCCCGCCGGGAAGGCCCGCGCTGCTGGGAGGACCGCGCGGGAGGACCGGAGGGAGCCCGCTGCATTGTGGGCCGGGCGCCGCGCTCTGGGAGGACTGCCTGGGCGGACTTGTAGGGAGCGCTCCCAATGCATTGTGGGCCAGCCAGCGGGAACTGGGAGGACTCCCTGGGAGGACCTGGAGGGGGAGCGCCCCGCACTGCCTTGTGGGCCGGGCCCAGGTGACTGGGAGGACCAGAGGGAACCCCACTGCATTGTGGGCCAGGCCCTGAGAACTGGGAGGGTTCACTGGGAGGACCTGGAAAGCTTTGGGGGAGGGGGAGCCTGCTGCATTGTGGGCTGGCTTCCATCAGTTGGGAGGACTGACTGGGAGGACTGGGGGGGAGGGCAGTGGAGAGGTGGTGCTGGAATGGTCTAGGGGGTGGTCAGTGGGGGGTCATAAGGGTCAGTGGGGGGGGGGTCGGGGGTCAAGCAGGGAGTTCAAGGGGCTGGGGCAATGATTGGGGGTCATTGGGGGTCATATGGATCAGTGGCAGGGTCATGGGGTCAGTGGCGGTCATACAGGTGAGTGGGGGGTCATAGCAGTCAAGTGGAGCAGTCAAAGGCCTGGGCCGGTCAGCGGGTGTCATATGGGTCAGTGGCTGCGTCATGGGGGTCGGTGGGAGGGTCGGGAATAAGTTGGGGGGGTGGAGGGGTCAGCGGGGGGGGGGGGTGAGTGGAGGGTCGGGGATCAGTTGGGGGGGTGGAGGGGTCAGTGGGGGGGGTGAGTGGGGGGTCGGGAATCAGTTGGGGGGGTGGAGGGGTCAGTGGGGGGGGTGAGTGGGGGGTCGGGAATCAGTTGGGGGGGTGGAGGGGTCAGTGGGGGGGGTGAGTGGGGGGTCGGGGATCAGTTGGGGGGGTGGGAGGGGTCAGTGGGGATAAGCGGGGGGGTCAGTGGAGGTCAGCGGGGGTTGGAGATCAGTTGGGGGGGTGAGTGGGGGGTCGGGGATCAGTTGGGGGGGTGGGAGGGGTCAGTGGGGGGGGTGAGTGGGGGGTCGGGGATCAGTTGGGGGGGTGGGAGGGGTCAGTGGGGATAAGCGGGGGGGTCAGTGGAGGTCAGCGGGGGTTGGAGATCAGTTGGGGGGGTGAGTGGGGGGTCGGGGATCAGTTGGGGGGGGTGGGAGGGGTCAGTGGGGATTAGCAGGGGGTCAGCAGGGGTCAGGAATCAGTTGGGCAGTGGGAGGGGTCAGTGGGGGTCTTGGGGCCAGTGGGGGGGGGGTCACAGATCAGATGGGGATAAGAAGGGTCAGCTGGGGGGGTCGGGAATCAATTGGGGGGTCTCCACAGTTGTCATCCTGGGAACCCCTGAAACCACAGACCAGCTGAGAACAATCACAGAATCTCAGAGAAACCCATCAACTCAAACAGGACTGGACAGGGTAGACGCAGGGAGGATGTTCCCGATGGTGGGGGGAGTCCAGAACCAGGGGATTGGGGGCGGGGTTTGGGGATTGGGGGTGGGGTTTGGGGATTGGGGGTGGGGTTTGGGGATTGGGGGCGGGGTTTGGTAACGGGACGAGACAGGGTAGATGCAGGGAGGATGTTCCCGATGGTGGGGGGAGTCCAGAACCAGGGGATTGGGGGCGGGGTTTGGGGATTGGGGGCGGGGTTTGGGGATTGGGGGCGGGGTTTGGGGATTGGGGGCGGGGTTTGGGGATTGGGGGCGGGGTTTGGTAACGGGACGAGACAGGGTAGATGCAGGGAGGATGTTCCCGATGGTGGGGGGAGTCCAGAACCAGGGGATTGGGGGCGGGGTTTGGGGATTGGGGGCGGGGTTTGGGGATTGGGGGCGGGATTTGGGGATTGGGGGCGGGGTTTGGGGATTGGGGGTGGGGTTTGGGGATTGGGGGCGGGGTTTGGGGATTGGGGGCGGGGTTTGGTAACGGGACGAGACAGGGTAGACGCAGGGAGGATGTTCCCGATGGTGGGGGGAGTCCAGAACCAGGGGATTGGGGGCGGGGTTTGGGGATTGGGGGCGGGGTTTGGGGATTGGGGGTGGGGGTTGGGGATTGGGGGCGGGGTTTGGGGATTGGGGGTGGGGTTTGGGGATTGGGGGTGGGGTTTGGGATTGGGGGTGGGGTTTGGGGATTGGGGGCGGGGTTTGGGGATTGGGGGCGGGGTTTGGGGATTGGGGGTGGGGTTTGGGGATTGGGGGCGGGGTTTGGGGATTGGGGGCGGGGTTTGGGGATTGGGGGCGGGGTTTGGGGATTGGGGGCGGGGTTTGGGGATTGGGGGCGGGGTTTGGGGATTGGGGGCGGGGTTTGGTAACGGGACTGGACAGGGTAGATGCAGGGAGGATGTTCCCGATGGTGGGGGGAGTCCAGAACCAGGGGATTGGGGGCGGGGTTTGGGGATTGGGGGCGGGGTTTGGGTATTGGGGGTGGGGTTTGGGGATTGGGGGCGGGGTTTGGGGATTGGGGGCGGGGTTTGGGGATTGGGGCGGGGTTTGGGGATTGGGGGCGGTGTTTGGGGATTGGGGGCGGGGATTGGGGGCGGGGTTTGGGGATTGGGGGCGGGGTTTGGGGATTAGGGGCGGGGTTTGGGGATTGGGGGCGGGGTTTGGGGATTGGGGGCGGGGTTTGGGGATTAGGGGCGGGGTTTGGGGATTGGGGGCGGGGTTTGTTAACGGGACTGGACAGGGTAGATGCAGGGAGGATGTTCCCGATGGTGGGGGGAGTCCAGAACCAGGGGATTGGGGGTGGGGTTTGGGGATTGGGGGCGGGATTGGGGGCAGGGTTTGGGGATTGGGGGCGGGGTTTGGTAACAGGACTGGACAGGGTGGATGCAGGGAGGATGTTCCCGATGGTGGGGGGAGTCCAGAACCAGGGGATTGGGGGCGGGGTTTGGGGATTGGGGGCGGGGTTTGGGGATTGGGGGGTGGGGTTTGGGGATTGGGGGCGGGGTTTGGTAACGGGACGAGACAGGGTAGATGCAGGGAGGATGTTCCCGATGGTGGGGGGAGTCCAGAACCAGGGGATTGGGGGCGGGGTTTGGGGATTGGGGGCGGGGTTTGGGGATTGGGGGTGGGGTTTGGGGATTGGGGGCGGGGTTTGGTAACGGGACGAGACAGGGTAGATGCAGGGAGGATTTTCCCGATGGTGGGGGGAGTCCAGAACCAGGGGATTGGGGGCGGGGTTTGGGGATTGGGGGCGGGGTTTGGGGATTGGGGGCGGGGGTTTGGGGATTGGGGGCGGGGTTTGGGGATTGGGGGCGGGGTTTGGTAACGGGACGAGACAGGGTAGATGCAGGGAGGATGTTCCCGATGGTGGGGGGAGTCCAGAACCAGGGGATTGGGGGCGGAGTTTGGGGATTGGGGGCGGGGTTTGGGGATTGGGGGCGGGGTTTGGGGATTGGGGGCGGGGTTTGGTAACGGGACGAGACAGGGTAGATGCAGGGAGGATGTTCCCGATGGTGGGGGGAGTCCAGAACCAGGGGATTGGGGTCGGGGTTTGGGGATTGGGGGTGGGGTTTGGGGATTGGGGGCGGGGTTTGGGGATTGGGGGCGGGGTTTGGGGATTGGGGGCGGGGTTTGGGGATTGGGGGCGGGGTTTGGGGATTGGGGGTGGGGTTTGGGGATTGGGGGTGGGGTTTGGTAACGGGACGAGACAGGGTAGATGCAGGGAGGATGTTCCCGATGGTGGGGGGAGTCCAGAACCAGGGGATTGGGGGCGGAGTTTGGGGATTGAGGGCGGGGTTTGGGGATTGGGGGCGGGGTTTTGGGATTGGGGGCGGGGTTTGGGGATTGGGGGCGGGGTTTGGGGATTGGGGGCGGGGTTTGGTAACGGGACTGGACAGGGTAGATACAGGGAGGATGTTCCCGATGGTGGGGGGAGTCCAGAACCAGGGGATTGGGGGCGGGGTTTGGGGATTGGGGGTGGGGTTTGGGGATTGGGGGCGGGGTTTGGGGATTGGGGGCGGGGTTTGGGGATTGGGGGCGGGGTTTGGGGATTGGGGGCGGGGTTTGGGGATTGGGGCGGGGTTTGGGGATTGGGGGCGGGGTTTGGGGATTGGGGGCGGGGTTTGGGGATTGGGGGCGGGGTTTGGGGATTGGGGGCGGGGATTGGGGGCGGGGTTTGGGGATTGGGGGTGGGGTTTGGGGATTGGGGGCGGGGTTTGGTAACGGGACGAGACAGGGTAGATGCAGGGAGGATGTTCCCGATGGTGGGGGGAGTCCAGAACCAGGGGATTGGGGGCGGGGTTTGGGGATTGGGGGCGGGGTTTGGTAACGGGACGAGACAGGGTAGATGCAGGGAGGATGTTCCCGATGGTGGGGGGAGTCCAGAACCAGGGGGTCACAGTCTGAGGATTCGGGGGAGACCATTTAGGACGGAGTTGAGGAGACATTTCTTCACCCAGAGAGCGGTGAACCTGTGGAATTCATTCCCACAAAAGATACAAAAGTCTGAGGTCATGTACCAACCTGTCCTGGTCCCCCCCACGCCGACACTATAGTTCAGAAAGCCCCACCAACGCCTCTACTTTCTCAGAAGACTAAGGAAATTTGGATATTTAGATATAGCTCTTGGGGCTAAAGGGATCGAGGGATCTGGGGGGAAAGGGGGGGATCAGGATATTGAATTCGATGATCAACCATGATCGGAATGAATGGCGGAGAAGGCTCGAATGGCCTCCTCCTGGGTCTAGTTTCCATAGCGAGAGGATTGGAGTATCGGGATAGGGATGTTTTGCTGCAATTGTACAGGGCGTTGGTGAGGCCACACCTGGAGTATTGTGTGCAGTTTTGGTCTCCTTATCTGAGGAAGGATGTCCTTGCTATAGAGGGAGTGCAGCGAAGGTTTACCAGGCTGATTCCTGGGATGGCAGGTCTGTCATACGAGGAGAGACTAAGTGGGTTAGGATTATAATCACTGGAGTTTAGAAGAGTGAGAGGGGATCTCATAGAAACTTATAAAATTCTAGCAGGGTTAGACAGGGTAGATTCAGAAAGAATGTTCCCGATGGTGAGGGAAGTTCAGAACTAGGGGTCATAGTTTGAGGATAAAGGGGAAACCTTTTGGGATGAGAGTGAAGAAAAGATTTACGAGGATGCTACCGGGACTTGATGGATTGTGTTACAAGGAGAGTTACAAGACATTGGTAAGGCCACACTTGGAATACTGTGTACAGTTCTGGTCACCCTATTATAGAAGGGATATTATTAAACTAGAAAGAGTGCAGAAAAGATTTACTAGGATGCTACCGGGACTTGATGGTTTGGGTTATAAGGAGAGGCTGGATAGACTGGGACTTTTTTCTCTGGAGCGTAGGAGGCTGAGGGGTGATCTTATAGAGGTCTATAAAATAATGAGGGGCACAGATCAGCTAGATAGTCAATATCTTTTCCCAAAGGTAGGGAAGTCTAAAACTAGAGGGCATAGGTTTAAGGTGAGAGGGGAGAGATACAAAAGGGTCCAGAGGGACAATTTTGTTCACACAGAGGGTGGTGAGTGTCTGGAACGAGCTGCCAGAGGCAGTAGTAGAGGTGGGTACAATTTTGTCTTTTAAAAAGCATTTAGACAGTTACATGGGTAAGATGGGTATAGAGGGATATGGGCCAAACGCAGGCAATTGGGACTAGCTTAGGGGTTTTTAAAAAAGGGACAGCATGGACAAGTTGGGCCGAAGGGCCTGTTTCCATGCTGTAAACCTCTATGACTCTTATGACTGAGCTGAGGGGAAGTTTCTTCACCCAGAGGATGGTGAATGTGTGGAATTCACTCCCACAGAAAGTAGTTGAGGCCAAAACGTTGTGTGATTTCAAGAAGGAATTAGATATCGCTCTTGGGGCTAAAGGGATCGAGGGATATGGGGGGGAAGGGAGGGAATCAGGATATTGAATTCGATGATCAGCCGTGATCATAATGAACGGCCGAGCAACCTCGAAGGGCCGAATGGCCTCCTCCTGCTTCTAGTTTCTATATTTCTTTAACAAGGAAACCATAAGACCATAAGACATAGGAGCAGAATGAGGCCACTCGGCCCATCGAGTCTGCTCCGCCATTCAATCCTGGCTGATATTTTTCTCATCCACATTCTCCTGCCTTTTCCCCATAACCCCTGATCCCCTTATTAATCAAGAACCTATCTATCTCTGTCTTAAAGACACTCAATGACCCGGCCTCCACAGCCTTCTACGGCAAAGAGTTCCTCAGATTCCCCACTCTCTGGCTGAAGAAATTCCTCCTCATCTCTGTTTTAAAGGATCGTCCCTTTAGCCTGAGGTTGTGCCCTCTGATTCTAGTTTTTCCTACTAGTGGAATCATCCTCTCCACGTCCACTCTATCCAGGCCTCGCAGTATCCTGTAAGTTTCAATAAGATCCCCCCCTCATCCTTCTAAACTCCCAATGAGTACAGACCCAGAGTCCTCAACCCGTTCCTCACACGACAAGCTCTTCATTCCAGGGATCATTCTTGTGAACCTCCTCTGGACCCTTTCCAAGGCCACAGAGAAGTTAGCAGAGAGGGCCCAGAATGTTCCGGAAGGCACAAAACCTAGTTGTAATTTAGAGAGTGACAAATTCTACTTTTGTTAATGAGTGGGGATTGTATTCATTGAAACCTCATGGTAGGTTGGTGCAAAAGATTGGATTTCATGGGATAAAGGGGGAGGTGGTTGGATGGGTGGAGAACTGGCTTGGTCACAGAAGACAGAGGGTGGTAGTGGAAGGGTCTTTTTCCGGCTGGAGGCCTGTGACTAGTGGTGTTCCGCAGGGCTCTGTATTGGGACCTCTGCTGTTTGTGATTTATATAAACGATCTGGAAGAAGGTGTAACTGGGGTGATCAGTAAGTTTGCAGACGACACGAAGATGACTGGACTTGCAGATAGTGAGGAACATTGTCAGAGGCTACAGAAGGATATAGATAGGCTGGAAATTTGGGCAAAGAAATGGCAGATGGAGTTCAATCCAGATAAATGCGAAGTGATGCATTTTGGTAGAACTAACGTAGGGGGGAGCTATATGATAAATGGCAGAACCATAAAGGGTGTAGATACGCAGAGGGACCTGGGTGTGCAAGTCCACAGATCCTTGAAGGTGACGTCACAGTTGGAGAAGGTGGTGAAGAAGGCATATGACATGCTTGCCTTTATAGGACGGGGCATAGAGTATAAAAGTTGGGGTCTGATGTTGCAGTTGTATAGAACGTTGGTTCGGCCGCATTTGGAATACTGCGCCCAGTTCTGGTCGCCGCACTACCAGAAGGACGTGGAGGCGTTAGAGAGAGTGCAGAGGAGGTTTACCAGGATGTTGCCTGGTATGGAGGGGCTTAGTTATGAGGAGAGATTGGGTAAACTGGGGTTGTTCTCACTGGAAAGACGGAGGATGAGGGGTGACCTAATAGAGGTGTATAAAATTATGAAAGGCATAGATAGGGTGAACGGTGGGAAGCTTTTTCCCAGGTCGGTGGTGACGTTCACGAGGGGCCATAGGTTCAAGGTGAGCGGGGGGGAGGTTTAACACGGATATCAGAAGGACGTATTTTACACAGAGGGTGGTGGGGGCCTGGAATGCGCTGCTGGGCAAGGTGGTGGAGGCGGACACACTGGGAACGTTTAAGACTTATCTAGATAGCCACATGAACGGAGTGGGAATGGAGGGATACAAAAGAATGGTCTAGTTTGGAGCAGGGAGCAGCACGGGCTTGGCGGGCCGAAGGGCCTGTTCTCGTGCTGTATTGTTCTTTGGAACAGCGAAACATTTGAATCTTGTTTCAATCAGGAATAGTTAATAGAAGGGATTTATTGGGTTTGTGAATAGTTTAGTTAATTTGCTCACTATTAGTTAGATAAATAAATAATTACGTGTTGGTTTTGGAGAGAGTGTCAGGGATTTATTTTGTATTTGACCACGAGGCGTTGATGAAGAGCAGGTCACACCTCCCCATTTGATCTGATTTATTCTTGTCCCATGTTGTTCCAGTGAAAAGTATTGTTTCTTGCGCACTATACAGACAAAGCATAACATTCATAAAGAAAGTTCTTAGGAGTCCAGATCACCAACAACCTGTCCTGGTCCCCCCCATGCCGACACTATGGTTAAGAAAGCCCCACCAACGCCTCTACTTTCTCAGGAGACTAAGGAAATTTGTCATGTCAGCTACGACTCTCACCAACTTTTACAGATGCCCCATAGAAAGCATTCTTTCTGGTTGTATCACAGCTCGGTCTGGGGCTCCTGCTCTGCCCAAGACCGCAAGGAACTACAAAAGGGACGTGAATGTAGCCCAATCCATCACGCAAACCAGCCTCCCATCCATTGACTCTGTCTACACTTCCCGCTGCCTCGGGGAAAAGCAGCCGGCATAATTAAGGACCCCCCACGCACCCCGGACATTCTCTCTTCCACCTTCTTCCGTCGGGGAAAAAGATACAAAAGTCTGAGGTCACGTACCGACCGACTCAAGAACAGCTTCTTCCCTGCTGCTGCTGTCAGACTTTTGAATGGACCGACCTCGCATTAAGTTGATCTTTCTCTACACCCCTAGCTGTGACTGTAACACTACATTCTGCACTCTCTCCTTTCCTTCTCTATGAACGGTATGCTCTGTATAGCCCGCAAGAAACAATACTTTTCACTGTATACTAACACATAATAATGAATCAAATCAAATCTCCTCCTATGTCCTTATGGTCTTAGGGACGGGTTTGGTTAGAACAATGGCAACTCGAATTTAACCCTGAAGCCGTGAGACAAATAAAGACCCCATTCTCCTTCTTAACCACTTTATCTACCTGTCCTTCAGGGATCTGTGGACTCCGAGCTCCCTCTGGTCCTCTGTCCTAGCATCCTAGTCTTCATTATGTATTCCCTTGCCTTGCTAGCCCTTCCACAATGCACTGCCTCACACTTCTCGAGGTTAAATTCCATTTGCCACTGCTCTGCCCATTGGACCAGCTCCGTCTATAACAGACCGACATCTGAGGGCTCGGGAACTCCGCGCACGGTGAGAGGGACACAGGCTGACCACCCCCCCCAGAAAGGGACAGTGAACAGAGAGAGACAATGAGGAGGCCAACGCCACCTCCCCCAAACACCCACATCGGCCCTGCTGGGAGCATGGGGTTTCAAATCTCAATCAGTCTCTCTCTCTCTCTCTGTCTCTGTCTCGCTCTCTCTCTCTCTCTGTCTATCTCTCTCTCTGTCTCTCACTTTCTCTGTCTCTCTCTGTCTCTCTCTCTCTCTCTCTCTGTCTCTCTCTCTCTGTCTCTCTCTCTCTCTCTCTCTGTCTGTCTCTCTCTCGCTCTGTCTCTCTCTCGCTCTGTCTCTCTCTCTCTCTGTCTCTCTCTCTCTCTCTCTCTCTCTCTCTGTCTCTCTCTGTCTCTCTCTCTCTCTCTGTCTCTCTCTCTGTCTCTCTCTCGCTCTGTCTCTCTCTCTCTGTCTCTCTCTCTCTCTTCTTCT
>NW_027594773.1:0-12938 GCF_964213995.1 Mustelus asterias | reverse complement strand
ACCGTGCTGTGTGTTTCTCTCTCTCTCTCTCCGATCGATGCTGAGATACCGTGCTGTGTGTTTCTCTCTCTCTCCTCTCCTCACTGACCGTGCTGTGTGTTTCTCTCTCTCTCTCCCTCACTGACCGTGCTGTGTGTTTCTCTCTCTCTCTCCTCACTGACCGTGCTGTGTGTTTCTCTCTCTCTCTCCCTCACTGACCGTGCTGTGTGTTTCTCTCTCTCTCTCCCTCACTGACCGTGCTGTGTGTTTCTCTCTCTCTCTCCCCTCACTGACCGTGCTGTGTGTTTCTCTCTCTCTCTCCCCTCACTGACCGTGCTGTGTGTTTCTCTCTCTCTCTCCCCTCACTGACCGTGCTGTGTGTTTCTCTCTCTCTCTCCCCTCACTGACCGTGCTGTGTGTTCTCTCTCTCTCTCCCCTCACTGACCGTGCTGTGTGTTTCTCTCTCTCTCTCCCTCACTGACCGTGCTGTGTGTTTCTCTCTCTCTCTCCCCTCACTGACCGTGCTGTGTGTTTTCTCTCTCTCTCTCTCCTCACTGACCGTGCTGTGTGTTTCTCTCTCTCTCCCCTCACTGACCGTGCTGTGTGTTTCTCTCTCTCTCTCCCCTCACTGACCGTGCTGTGTGTTCTCTCTCTCTCTCCCCTCACTGACCGTGCTGTGTGTTTCTCTCTCTCTCTCCCTCACTGACCGTGCTGTGTGTTTCTCTCTCTCTCTCCCCTCACTGACCGTGCTGTGTGTTTCTCTCTCTCTCTCCCCTCACTGACCGTGCTGTGTGTTTCTCTCTCTCTCTCCCCTCACTGACCGTGCTGTGTGTTTTTTCTCTCCTCTCTCTCCCTCACTGACCGTGCTGTGTGTTTCTCTCTCTCTCTCCCCTCACTGACCGTGCTGTGTGTTTCTCTCTCTCTCCCCTCACTGACCGTGCTGTGTGTTTCTCTCTCTCCCCTCACTGACCGTGCTGTGTGTTTCTCTCTCTCTCTCTCCTCACTGACCGTGCTGTGTGTTTCTCTCTCTCTCTCTCCTCACTGACCGTGCTGTGTGTTTCTCTCTCTCTCTCTCCTCACTGACCGTGCTGTGTGTTTCTCTCTCTCTCTCTCCCTCACTGACCGTGCTGTGTGTTTCTCTCTCTCTCTCCCCTCACTGACCGTGCTGTGTGTTCTCTCTCTCTCTCCTCACTGACCGTGCTGTGTGTTTCTCTCTCTCTTCCCCTCACTGACCTTGCTGTGTGTTTCTCTCTCTCTCCCCTCACTGACCTTGCTGTGTGTTTTCTCTCTCTCCCCTCACTGACCGTGCTGTGTGTTTCTCTCTCTCTCCCTCACTGACCGTGCTGTGTGTTTTCTCTCTCTCTCCCCTCACTGACCGTGCTGTGTGTTTCTCTCTCTCTCTCTCCTCACTGACCGTGCTGTGTGTTTTCTCTCTCTCTCTCCCCTCACTGACCGTGCTGTGTGTTTCTCTCTCTCTCCCCTCCCTGACCGTGCTGTGTGTTTCTCTCTCTCCCCTCACTGACCGTGCTGTGTGTTTCTCTCTCTCTCTCCCCTCACTGACCGTGCTGTGTGTTTCTCTCTCTCTCCTCACTGACCGTGCTGTGTGTTTCTCTCTCTCTCCTCACTGACCGTGCTGTGTGTTTCTCTCTCTCTCTCCCCTCACTGACCGTGCTGTGTGTTTCTCTCTCTCTCTCCCCTCACTGACCGTGCTGTGTGTTTCTCTCTCTCTCTCCCCTCACTGACCGTGCTGTGTGTTTCTCTCTCTCTCTCCCCTCACTGACCGTGCTGTGTGTTTCTCTCTCTCTCTCTCCTCACTGACCGTGCTGCGTGTTTCTCTCTCTCTCTCCCCTCACTGACCGTGCTGTGTGTTTCTCTCTCTCTCTCTCCTCACTGACCGTGCTGTGTGTTTCTCTCTCTCTCCCCTCACTGACCGTGCTGTGTGTTTCTCTCTCTCTCTCCCCTCACTGACCGTGCTGTGTGTTTCTCTCTCTCTCTCCCCTCACTGACCGTGCTGTGTGTTTCTCTCTCTCTCTCCCCTCACTGACCGTGCTGTGTGTTTCTCTCTCTCTCTCCCCTCACTGACCGTGCTGTGTGTTTCTCTCTCTCCCCTCACTGACCGTGCTGTGTGTTTCTCTCTCTCCCCTCACTGACCGTGCTGTGTGTTTCTCTCTCTCTCTCCCCTCACTGACCGTGCTGTGTGTTTCTCTCTCTCTCTCTCCTCACTGACCGTGCTGCGTGTTTCTCTCTCTCTCTCCCCTCACTGACCGTGCTGTGTGTTTCTCTCTCTCTCCCCTCACTGACCGTGCTGTGTGTTTCTCTCTCTCCCCTCACTGACCGTGCTGTGTGTTTCTCTCTCTCTCTCCCCTCACTGACCGTGCTGTGTGTTTCTCTCTCTCTCTCCCCTCACTGACCGTGCTGTGTGTTTCTCTCTCTCTCTCCCCTCACTGACCGTGCTGTGTGTTTCTCTCTCTCTCTCCCCTCACTGACCGTGCTGTGTGTTTCTCTCTCTCTCCTGCTGGCCCTCAGGACGAGCAGGACATCCTGCGCTGCGCGCACCTCCAGAAGGAGCTGATGTTGTCCGCCATCGACTCCCTGGACGCCGGATCGAAGACCGGTGGATACCTTGTCTACTGCACCTGCTCAGTCACGGTGAGAACGATGCCGCGGGAAGCGTCAGCCAGACCGCGGGAAGCGTCAGCCAGACCGCGGGCACGCGAGCGGGTCTCTAAAGCGGGGGGGGTGGTCCGCAACCGCCCCGGGGAAGAGGGGTCTCTGCCTGTTCCGTTGGCGACGGAATGAGAGTGTCCCCATCGTCGCTGAATTAATTCCTGTTGGAGGCAACGCACACTGGCATGTCCCGCAGTGCGTCCTCAATGAGAGCCCCAAATCCGCAATCCTCCGCAGGGCCTCCAACGGGGGGTACTTGTCGAAACACAAACACATGGCGGGGCGCTCCGTTTAACCCTCCGCTGTGCTGACAGATCCCCAACAATTTGACTGAACCTCTTCCCCCTCTCTCCCATCACGCAAGGTGGAAGAGAACGAGTGGGTGGTCGACTACGCCCTCAAAAAACGCAACGTTAAACTGGTGCCAACCGGCTTGGAGTTTGGGAAAGAAGGCTTCACTCGGTAAGTGAGATTTTGATTCCCGTTACACAGCGAGTGATCCTTACCCTGCTGAATAAACAGCGAGTGATCCTTACCCTGCTGAATAAACAGCGAGTGATCCTTACCCTGCTGAATAAACAGCGAGTGATCCTTACCCTGCTGAATAAACAGCGAGTGATCCTTACCCTGCTGAATAAACAGCGAGTGATCCTTACCCTGCTGAATAAACAGCGAGTGATCCTTACCCTGCTGAATAAACAGCGAGTGATCCTTACCCTGCTGAATAAACAGCGAGTGATCCTTACCCTGCTGAATAAACAGCGAGTGATCCTTACCCTGCTGAATAAACAGTGACTCTGTACAGTTACACAGTGAGTGATCCTTACCCAGCTGAATAAACAGTCACTCTGTACAGTTACACAGTGAGCGATCCTTACCCTGCTGAATAAACAGTGTCTCTGTACAGTTACACAGTGAGTGATCCTTACCCTGCTGAATAAACAGTGTCTCTGTACAGTTACACAGCGAGTGATCCTTACCCTGCTGAATAAACAGTGACTGTACAGTTACACAGTGAGTGATCCTTACCCTGCTGAATAAACAGTGACTCTGTACAGTTACACAGTGAGTGATCCTGACCCTGCTGAATAAACAGTGACTCTGTACAGTTACACAGTGAGTGATCCTTACCCTGCTGAATACACAGTGACTCTGTACAGTTACACAGTGACTGATCCTTACCCTGCTGAATAAACAGTCACTCTGTACAGTTACACAGTGAGTGATCCTTACCCTGCTGAATAAACAGTGACTCTGTACAGTTACAGTGAGTGATCCTTACCCTGCTGAATAAACAGTCACTCTGTACAGTTACACAGTGAGTGATCCTGACCCTGCTGAATAAACAGTGACTCTGTACAGTTACAGTGAGTGATCCTTACCCTGCTGAATAAACAGTGACTCTGTACAGTTACACAGTGAGTGATCCTTACCGTGCTGAATAAACAGTCACTCTGTACAGTTACAGTGAGTGATCCTTACCCTGCTGAATAAACAGTCACTCTGTACAGTTACACAGTGAGTGATCCTTACCCTGCTGAATAAACAGTCACTCTGTACAGTTACACAGTGAGTGATCCTGACCCTGCTGAATACAGTGTCTCTGTACAGTTACACAGTGAGTGATCCTTACCCTGCTGAATAAACAGTCACTCTGTACAGTTACACAGTGAGTGATCCTTACCCTGCTGAATAAACAGCGACTCTGTACAGTTACACAGTGAGTGATCCTGACCCTGCTGAATAAACAGTGTCTCTGTACAGTTACACAGTGAGTGATCCTTACCCTGCTGGATAAACAGCGACTCTGTACAGTTACACAGTGAGTGATCCTTACCCTGCTGAATAAACAGTGACTCTGTACAGTTACACAGTGACTGATCCTTACCCTGCTGAATAAACAGCGACTCTGTACAGTTACACAGTGACTGATCCTTACCCTGCTGAATAAACAGCGACTCTGTACAGTTACACAGTGACTGATCCTTACCCTGCTGAATAAACAGTGACTGTAATTACACAGTGAGTGATCCTTACCCTGCTGAATAAACAGCGACTCTGTACAGTTACACAGTGAGTGATCCTTACCCTGCTGGATAAACAGTGACTGTACAGTTACACAGTGAGTGATCCTTACCCTGCTGAATAAACAGTGACTGTGTACAGTTACACAGTGAGTGATCCTTACCCTGCTGAATAAAACTGACTCTGTACAGTTACACAGTGAGTGATCCTTACCCTGCTGAATAAACAGCGACTCTGTACAGTTATACAGTGAGTGATCCTGACCCTGCTGAATAAACAGTGACTCTGTACAGTTACACAGTGAGTGATCCTTACCCTGCTGAATAAACAGTGACTCTGTACAGTTACACAGTGACTGATCCTTACCCTGCTGAATAAACAGTGTCTCTGTACAGTTACACAGCGAGTGATCCTTACCCTGCTGAATAAACAGTGACTCTGTACAGTTACACAGCGAGTGATCCTTACCCTGCTGAATAAACAGTGACTCTGTACAGTTACAGTGAGTGATCCTGACCCTGCTGAATAAACAGTGTCTCTGTACAGTTACACAGTGAGTGATCCTTACCCTGCTGAATAAACAGTGTCTCTGTACAGTTACACAGCGAGTGATCCTTACCCTGCTGAATAAACAGTGACTGTGTACAGTTACAGTGAGTGATCCTTACCCTGCTGAATAAACAGTCACTCTGTACAGTTACACAGTGAGTGATCCTTACCCTGCTGAATAAACAGTGACTCTGTACAGTTACAGTGAGTGATCCTTACCCTGCTGAATAAACAGTCACTCTGTACAGTTACACAGTGAGTGATCCTGACCCTGCTGAATAAACAGTGACTCTGTACAGTTACAGTGAGTGATCCTTACCCTGCTGAATAAACAGTGTCTCTGTACAGTTACACAGTGAGTGATCCTTACCCTGCTGAATAAACAGTGACTCTGTACAGTTACACAGTGAGTGATCCTTACCCTGCTGAATAAACAGTCACTCTGTACAGTTACACAGTGAGTGATCCTTACCCTGCTGGATAAACAGTGACTGTACAGTTACAGTGAGTGATCCTGACCCTGCTGAATAAACAGTGTCTCTGTACAGTTACACAGTGAGTGATCCTTACCCTGCTGAATAAACAGTGTCTCTGTACAGTTACACAGTGAGTGATCCTTACCCTGCTGGATAAACAGCGACTCTGTACAGTTACACAGTGACTGATCCTTACCCTGCTGAATAAACAGCGACTCTGTACAGTTACACAGTGACTGATCCTTACCCTGCTGAATAAACAGCGACTCTGTACAGTTACACAGTGACTGATCCTTACCCTGCTGAATAAACAGTGACTGTAATTACACAGTGAGTGATCCTTACCCTGCTGAATAAACAGTGACTGTGTACAGTTACACAGTGAGTGATCCTTACCCTGCTGAATAAAACTGACTCTGTACAGTTACACAGTGACTGATCCTTACCCTGCTAAATAAACAGTGTCTCTGTACAGTTACACAGCGAGTGATCCTTACCCTGCTGAATAAAGTGATTCTGTACAGTTACACAGTGAGTGATCCTTACCCTGCTGAATAAACAGTGACTCTGTACAGTTCCACAGTGAAAATCCTTACCCTGCTGAATAAGCCTTTCTCTGTACAGTCCCTCAGAGTTTGACCCCCTCGATTTCTGTTTGCAGATTCCAGGAGCGACGCTTTCACCCCTCCCTCCGCCTGACACGCCGGTTCTACCCCCACACCCACAACATGGACGGCTTCTTTGTAGCCAAGTTCAAGAAGTTTTCCAACTCTGTGCCACCTGTTGCTTCGGCTGCAGAACCTCCGGTCGGCGAGGGGCAGCCGGAGACGGGGCCGGAGGGCGAGGGGGCAACGGTCGGCGGGGCAAAGGTCGCCGGGGCAAAGGTCACCGGGCCGCCTCAGCCGCCCAGGAAGAAGCAGAAGAAGTCGCCAGCCGGCGGCAAGAGGCCCAAGGCCCGGATGGCCGCGGGGGTCAGGGGTCAGAAGGTCGGCGGGAAGGGCCAGCTGCAGAAGAGGCTGAAAGGCTCGGGGGTCAGAGGGCGCAGGAAGGTCAAAGTGCAGAAGGGTCGCTGAGAGGAGGGACGGGGGCCAACGGGCGCAGATTCTGATTTGCGGGGAAGGGGGGTGAAAGTTCAGGGTGAAATCTGGGGTCAACTAGGTCAGGGGTCATTCGCCCTCACGGTTACGCTGGTTCAATGTCTTGACGCGACTTCTGGAATGTTCTTCGCCTCTATTTTTACAATAAAAGATTAAAACCCCCATCTTGGCTTTTATTCAGACTCTCCCCCACCCCCCTGCTCACCCGTCTGCTCACAGACAGAGCAGGGAGCAACACCAAACATTAGGGGGGACAACCGGGTGTGTGTGAGGGGGGCAGGGACATAACAGGATGGGGTTGTCAATGGAGACTTTTTCTCTGTGTCTCTCTCTCTCGCGCTCAAGGTGGCACAAGAGTGGGGTGGCACAATGGGTTAGCACGGCTGCCTCACAGCGCCAGGGTCCCGGGTTCGATTCCTGGCTCGGGTCACTGTCTGTGCGGAGTCTGCACGTTCTCCCCGTGTCTGCGTGGGTTTCCTTCGGGTGCTCCGGTTTCCTCCCACAGTCTGAAAGACGTGCTGGTTAGGGTGCATTGGGCCGTGCTAAATTCCCCCTCAGTGTAACCCGAACAGGAGTGTGGCAACCGGGGGATCTTCACAGTAACTTCATCGCAGTGTTAATGTAAACCTACTTGTGACACTAAGAAATAAATTTTTTAAACGCTCTCTCTTCCTCCTCATCTCTCAATCGTCCCTTTCTGTCTCTCCCTCCCCGTCTCTCTCGATCCCTCCCAGTCCCTTTCTCTTTCTGTCTCTCTCCCTCTCACTCTTCCCCGACATCTCATCTGCCCCTGTTGCGTCTGTCTCTCCCTCCCTCCCCCTCTATCTCTCTGTATTTCTCTCCATTCACTCTCTCCCCCTCTGTCTCTCGGTCTCTCTCTCTGTCTCTCCCTCTCCATCTCTCTCTTCCTTTCCCTGTCTCCATCTCTCCCTCTGTCTCTCTCTCTGTCTCTCCCTCTCCATCTCTCTCTGTCTCTCCCTCTCCATCTCTCTCTTCCTTTCCCTGTCTCCATCTCTCCCTCTGTCTCTCTCTCCCCCTCCCTCTCACTGTCCAGTCTCTCATTCTCTGTTCCATATTCTCTCTCTGGGAGTCTCTCATTCACATTAGTTGGATTCGGACTAAGTGGAGTGTTATAATGCTGATGTTTAAACTTTATTTATTAGTGTCACAAGTAGGTTTACATTAACACTGCAATGAAGTTACTGTGAGAATCCCCCAGTTGCCACACTCCTGTTCAGGTTACACGGAGGGAGAATTTAGCACGGCCAATGCACCCTAACCAGCACGTCTTTCAGACTGTGGGAGGAAACCCACGCAGACACGGGGAGAATGTGCAGACTCCGCACAGACAGTGACCCGAGCCGGGAATCGAACCCGGGTCCCTGGCGCTGTGAGGCAGCAGTGCTAACCCACCGTGCCACGCCCCTTTATCGATGAGAATGGGAGCCGGGGTGACTGGAGTCTGAGCATTCAGAGACGCACACTGCAGTTGAATAGCTCCATGAGGGACAGCCAGTCCCCTCTGGAGCTGGAGGAAGAGCGAGACTCCAGGAATGGGAGGTGAGGTCACGGAGGGTCTGCTGGAGAGCTCATCGACCGTGAGAGCCTGTTCCCATCACCGTCGCATTGCCCGAACTCGGCCCTGTCCCAGCTGTTAGACTGCAGGAACCATCATTAAACCATACAGTGACTCCAGACTCCCTATCTTTGTAACCTCCCCCAGCCCCTACACCAGTCCCTATCTTTGTAACCTCCCCCAGCCCCTACACCAGTCCCTATCTTTGTAACCCCCCCCCAGCCCCTACACCAGTCCCTATCTCTGTAACCTCCTCCAGCCCCCTACACCCCCTCCCTATCTCTGTAACCTCCTCCAGCCCCCTACACCCCCTCCCTATCTCTGTAACCTCCTCCAGCCCCCTACACCCCCTCCCTATCTCTGTAACCTCCTCCAGCCCCCTACACCCCCTCCCTATCTCTGTAACCTCCTCCAGCCCCCTACACCCCCTCCCTATCTCTGTAACCTCCTACACCCCCTCCCTATCTCTGTAACCTCCTACACCCCTCCCTATCTCTGTAGCCTCCTACACCCCGTCCCTATCTCTGTAACCTCCTCCAGCCCCCTACACCCCCTCCCTATCTCTGTAACCTCCTCCAGCCCCTACACCCCCTCCCTATCTCTGTAACCTCCTACACCCCTCCCTATCTCTGTAGCCTCCTCCAGCCCCTACACCCCGTCCCTATCTCTGTAACCTCCTCCAGCCCCCTACACCCCGTCCCTATCTCTCTAACCTCCTCCAGCCCCTACTCCCCCTCCCTATCTCTGTAACCTCCAGTCTCTGCACCCCTCCCTATCTCTGTAACCTCCTCCAGCCCCTACACCCCTCCCTATCTCTGTAACCTCCTCCAGCCCCTACACCCCGTCCCTATCTCTGTAATCTCCTCCAGCCCCCTACACCCCTCCCTATCTCTGTAACCTCCTCCAGCCCCTACACCCCTCCCTGTCTCTGTAACCTCCTACACCCCCTCCCTATCTCTAACCTCCTCCAGCCCCTACACCCCTCCCTATCTCTGTAACCTCCTCCAGCCCCTACACCCCTCCCTATCTCTGTTACCTCCTCCAGCACCAACACCCCTCCCTATCTCTGTAACCTCCTCCAGCCCCCGACACCCCGTCCCTATCTCTAACCTCCTACACCCCCTCCCTATCTCTAACCTCCTCCAGCCCCTACACCCCCTCCCTATCTCTGTAACCTCCACCAACCCTCTACACCCCTCCCAATCTCTGTATTCTCCTCCAGCCCCTACACCCCCTCCCTATTTCTGTAACCTCCTACAGCCCCCACACCCCTCCCTATCTCTGTAACCTCCTCCAGCCCCTACACCCCCTCCCCATCTCTGTAACCTCTACCAACACCATACACTCCTCCCTATCTCTGTAACCTCCTCCAGCCCCTACACCCCTCCCTATCTCTGCAACCTCCACCAACCCTCTACACCCCTCCCAATCTCTGTAACCTCCGCCAGCCCCTACACACCTCCCTATTTCTGTAGCCTCCTACACCCCCTCCCTATCTCTGTATTCTCCTCCAGCCCCTACACCCCCTCCCTATCTCTGTATTCTCCTCCAGCCCCTACACCCCTCCCTATCTCTTTAACCTCCACCAGCCCCTACACCCCTCCCTACCTGTGTAACCTCTACCAACACCATACACCCCTCTCTATCTCTGTAACCTCCTCCAGCCCCCTACACCCCTCCCTATTTAGTTAGGAAGGTTCTGTCGCTAGGTATACATGGGGAGGTAGTAAATTGGATTAGACACTGGCTCAATGGAAGAACAGTAAGAGTTTTAGCAACACCAGGTTAAAGTCCAACAGGTTTATTTGGTAGCAAATGCCATTAGCTTTCGGAGCGCTGCTCCTTCGTCAGATGGAGTGGAAATCTGCTCTCAAACAGGGCACAGAGACACAACATCAAGTTACAGAATACTGATTAGAATGCGAATCTCTACAGCCAGCCAGGTCTTAAAGATACAGACAATGTGAGTGGAGGGAGCATTAAGCACAGGTTAAAGAGATGTGTATTGTCTCCAGACAGGACAGCCAGTGAGATTCTGCAAGTCCAGGCAAGCCGTGGGGGTTACTGATAATGTGACATGAAGCCACCATCCCGGTTTAGACCGTCCTCATGTATGCGGAACTTGGCTATCAGTTTGTGCTCAGCGACTCTGCGCTGTCGTGTGTCGTGAAGGCCGCCTTGGAGAACGCTTACCCGAAGATCAGAGGCTGAATGCCCGTGACTGCTGAAGTGCTCCCCCACAGGAAGAGAACAGTCTTGCCTGGTGATTGTCAGAGGTTGCTGTGGCCAGAGGTTGCTGCAAGACGTGCCAGATCATCGACACGGATGCCATCATCTCACGTGTTGTTTGTCATCTATATCAATGATCTGGATGATAATGTGGTAAATTGGATCAGCAAGTTTGCTGATGATACAAATATTGGAGGTGTAGTGGACAGTGAGGAAGGTTTTCAAAGCTTGCAGAGGGATTTGGACCAACTAGAAAAATGGGCTGAAAAATGGCACATGGAATTTAACGCAGACAAGTGTGAGATATTGCACTTTGGAAGGACAAACCAAAGTAGAACATACAGGGTAAATGGTAGGACTCTGAAGAGTGCAGTTGAACAGAGGGATCTGGGAATACAGGTACAGAATTCCCTAAAACTGACGTCACAGGTGGATAGGGTCGTAAAGAGTGCCTTTGGTACATTGGCCTTTATAAATCGGAGTATCGAGTATAAAAGTTGGAGTGTTATGGTAAGGTTATATAAGGCATTGGTGAGGCCGAATTTGGAGTATTGTGTCCAGTTTTGGTCACCTAGTTACAGGAAAGATGTAAATAAGGTTGAAAGAGTGCAGAGAAGATTCACAAGGATGTTGCCGGGACTTGAGAAGCTGAGTTACAGAGAGAGATTGAATAGGTTGGGACTTTATTCCCTGGAGCGTAGAAGATTGAGGGGAGATTTGATAGAGGTGTATAAGATTTTGATGGGTATAGATAGAGTGAATGCAAGCAGGCCTTTTCCACTGAGGCTAGGGGAGAAAAAAACCAGAGGGCATGGGTTAAGGGTGAAAGGAGAAAAGTTTAAAGGGAATATTAAGGGGGGCTTCTTCACGCAGAGAGTGGTGGGAGTGTGGAATGAGCTGCCGGATAAAGTGGTAAATGCCACTGCACTCTTCAGAGTCCTACCATTTACCCTGTACGTTCTACTTTGGTTTGTCCTTCCAAAGTGCAATATCTCACACTTGTCTGCGTTAAATTCCATTTGCCATTTTTCAGCCCATTTTTCTAGTTGGTCCAAATCCCTCTGCAAGCTTTGAAAACCTTCCTCACTGTCCACTTTTAACATTTAAGAAAAACTTGGACGGGTTGATGGATGAGAGGGGTGTGGAGGGATATGGTCCAAGTGCAGGTCAGTGGGACTCAGCATAAAATGGTTCGGCACAGACAAGAAGGGCCAAAAGGCCTGTTTCTGAGCTGTAATTTTCTATGGTTCTATGGTTCTATCTCTGTAACCTCCTCCAGTCCCCTACACCCCTCCCTATCATGGTAAACTCCTCCAGCCCCTACTCTCCTCCCTATCTCTGTAACCTCCTCCAGCCCCTACACCCCTCCCTATCTCTGTAACCTCCACCAGCCCCTACACCCCCTCCCTATCTCTGTAACCTCCTCCAACCCACTACACCCCTCCCTATCTCTGTAACCTCCACCAGCCCCTACACCCCTCCCTATCTCTGTAACCTCCACTAGCCCCTACACCCCTCCCTATCTCTGTAACCCCCTCCAGCCCCTACACCCCCTCCCTATCTCTGTAACCTCCTCCAACCCACTACACCCCTCCCTATCTCTGTAACCTCCTCCAACCCACTACACCCCTCCCTATCTCTGTAACCACCTCCAGACCCCTACACCCCTCCCTATCTCTGTAACCACCTCCAGACCCTACACCCCCTCCCTATCTCTGTAACCCCCTCCAGCTCCTACACCCCTCCCTATCTCTGTAACCTCCTCCAGCTCCTACACCCCCTCCCTATCTCTGTAACCTCCTCCAGCTCCTACACCCCCTCCCTATCTCTGTAACCACCTCCAGACCCTACACCTCTCCCTTTCTTTGTAATCGCCTCCAGACCCGACACTCTATTCCAATCTCCGTAACCTCCTCCAGGTCCGATGCTTCTCCCTATCTCTGTAACTTTCTACAGCCCCCTGCACCTCCCCCTATCTCTGTAACCACCTCCAGCCCCTATACTCCCTCCCTATCTCCCTAACCTCCTCCAGCCCCTACACCCCCTCCCTATCTCTGTAACCTCCTCCAGCCCCTACACCCCCTCCCTATCTCTGTAACCTCCTCCAGCCCCTACACTCCTCCCTATCTCTGTAACCTCCTCCAGCCCCACACCCCTCCCTATCTCTGTAACCTCCTCCAGCCCCCTACACCCCCTCCCTATCTCTGTAACCTCCTCCAGCACTTACACCTCCTCCCGATCTCGGTCCCCACCTATGACCCTCTGAGAACTCTGCGCTCCTCCAATTCTGGACTCTCGAGCATCCCAACACTCTCTCTCTCTGTCTCTCTCTCTCTGTCT
>NW_027594772.1:0-12968 GCF_964213995.1 Mustelus asterias | reverse complement strand
AGGTAGCCAATTAGATACAAAAGTTGGCTTGACGACAGAAGACAGAGAGTGGTTGTAGAAGGCTGTTTTTCAAACTGGAGGCCTGTGACCAGCGGTGTGCCTCAGGGATCAGTGCTGGGCCCACTGTTATTTGTCATTTATATTAATGATTTGGATGAGAATATAGGAGACATGGTTAGTAAGTTTGCAGATGACACCAAGATTGGTGGCATAGTGGACAGTGAAGATTATGTAGGATTGCAACGGGATCTTGATCAATTGGGCCAGTGGGCTGACGAATGGCAGATGGAGTTTAATTTAGATAAATGCGAGGTGATGCATTTTGGTCGATCGAACCAGGGAAGGACTTACTCAGTTAATGGTAGGGCGTTGGGGGGAGTTACAGAACAAGAGATCGAGGGGTAGAGGTTCATAGCTCCTTGAAAGTGGAGTCATAGGTGGTCAGAGTGGTGAAGAAGGCATTCAGCATGCTTGGTTTCATTGGTCAGATCGTTGAAAGAAGTTTAACAACACCAGGTTAAAATCCAACAGGTTTATTTGGTGGCAAAAGCCACAAGCTTTCGAAGCCTTATTCATCTATATCATTGAATACAGGAGTTGGGATGTCCTGTTGAAGTTGTACCAAGACATTGGTAAGGCCAAACTTAGATACTGTGTACAGTTCTGGTCACCCTATTATAGAAAGGATATTATTAAACTAGAAAAAGTGCAGAAAAGATTTACTCAGTTTCTACTGGGACTTGATGGTTTGAGTTATATGGAGAGGCTGGATAGACTGGGACTTTTACCCCTGGAGCGTCAGGGGTGATCATATAGAGGTCTATAAAATGATGAGGACATAGATAAGGTAGATACGCAGAGGTAGGGGAGTCTAAAACTAGAGGGCATATGTTTAAGGCGAGAGGGGAGAGATCAAAAGGGTCGGTCCAGAGGGGCAATTTTTTCACACAAAGGGTGGCGAGTGTCTGGAACAAGCTGCCAGTGGTAGTAGTAGAGGCGGGTACAATTTTGTCTTTTGAAAAGCGTTTAGACAGTTACATGGGTAAGATGGGTACAGAGGGACATGGGCCAAACGCAGGCAATTGAGACTAACTTAATGGTAAAAACTGGGTGGCATGGACAAGTTGGGCTGAAGGGCCTGTTTCCGTGCTATAAATCTCTATGACTCTAAGTGAGGGCTTTTCAGTATTCTGTAAGCTTCAATGAGATCCCCCTTTCATCCGTCTAAACTCCAGTGGGTTCTGAGTATGAGGGGGTTTTGGAGGGCTTTTCAGTCTATAAGAGTCTGCAACCAAGACCTGCTTTACTAGTGCTCCTGTTTCCCTAGTTATTACTGTTCGACTGAGTTACCATTATAGTTAAACTTCTTTATTCATTGATGTAAAGAAGATGGTTCTGTTACACAACACATTCGACTACCTGTATTCTGCTCTGAAGTTACTACATCTTTCTGGTGATGAGGGGAAACCGTCACGAAAACAAAATTTTACGATAACCAGCATGGCAACACGAGGTTGCAGTGAGCAGTTAGTTTTCATTGCGGGTTTATCTGACAGAATTTCAAGGTCGCACCACCATGTCTAGGTTCGGGGCAGTCAGAAGGTTCGATGAGAGAAGCAAGGACTGGGCTGAACACGTGCAGAGGCGACAGCGTTTATTTATAGCAAATGGAATAGAAGACGGGGTGAAGCAGCCCTCGATTCCCCTGCAACAAAAATAGAAAATGCTGGAAGATCTCAGCAGGACTGACAGCGAATGTGGAGAGAATGGAGCCAATGTTTCGAGTCTGGATGACCCTACATCGGAGCTGCTTTGACAAAGGATCATCTAGACTCGAAACGTTGGCTCTATTCTCTCTCCACAGACGCTGTTAGGCCTGCTGAGATTTTCCAGCATTTTCTGTTTCAAATTCCAGCATCCAAGTATTTTGCTTTCAACTCAATTCTCCCGGGTGCGTGTGGGGTGAGGAATCTGGCCATGCCACGGAACCCAGGGGAGATTTCATTTGCAGATTCAGCTGCTCTGGTCCAGAATTACCCTAACCCCAAGCCTCGAGTGATTGTTCAAAGATTCAAATTTCACAGCCACTTTCCAATAGCAGGTCAAATCGCTCGCTAACTTGGTGACGGAAACACGTCAGCTTTCAGAACTCCGATTTCGGAGCAGTTTCAGAAGATACGCTCAGCGATAGGCTGGTTTGCAGCATCAACCAGGGCAGTATTCACCGTCAGTTGTTGGGGGTGGGGGGGGGGGGGGGAGTCATGCTTACTTTAAAGTCAACTCTGGCAGAGCACGGAAATGGCTGCCAGCAATGCCAGACTGAGTCAGCAGGGAAATGGTAGTGCCAAGGCAGGGGCGCGGCACCATGTATAGAGAGAGGAGCCAGGAGCAGAAAGGTGAAAGCAGTGGAGTGTTTCAGGTGCGGAGGGCCACACTGTGCCAAACATTGCAACTTTATGAACGCTATTTGTCACCGATGCAACAAGGGCATTAACCGAAGAAATAGAACAAAGTACAGCACAGGAAGAGGCCCTTTAAACCTGTGCCGATCACGATGCCCTAATTAAACTCAAAGAAACCTTCTGCCCTTCCTCGGTCCGTATCCCTCTATTCCCACCCGAGTCATCCACCCATCCAGATGCCTCTTAAGTGTTGCTAATGTGTTGCCACCTCCTCTGGCAGCGCGTTCCAGACACCCACCGCTCTCTGCGTGAAAAACTTCCCCCGCACATCTCCCTTAAACTTCCCCCCTCTCACCTTGAACCTGTGCCCCCCTTGTAATTGACACATCCACCCTGGGGAAAAGCCTCTGACTATCCACCCTGTCTGCGCCTCTCATCATTTCATAGACCTCTATCAGGTATCCCCCTCAGCCTCTGCCTTTCCATTGAAAATAACCCGACTTCATTCAACCTCTCAAGAGATGCTGGTGAAGCTTCTTTGCACTCTATCCAAAGCTTCCACATCCTCTGGTGGTGCGGTGACCAGAACTGCACGCAACACTCCAATTGCGGCCTAACCAAGGTTTTATATAGCTGCGAACAACATGATTTCCCAACTCTTGTACTCAATGCCCCGGCTGATGAAGGCAAGCATTCCATAGCCTTCTTAATCACCTTGGTGACCCATGTTGCCACTTTTAGGGAATTGTGGACCTGCACGCCCAGGTCCCTCTGTATGTTAAATGCAGAGGTGCAAAAGACAAGGCAAGGGCTGAGCAAGAACATTTAAATTTGAGGAGCAGACACACACCACATGGAGAGTCAGAGGAACAGACTAACAACTTGCTTAATGTTAACGAGGTGCGAGAGGAGCAAATCAAAATGGAGGTGGACACAGGAGCCCCTGTACCTGCAATTAGTGGAGGGACCAAGTCCACGTGAGACTCTAACCGAGTGCCAGATGTGCGTGGATCCTCAGGCAACCCCTCGCTTCTTCACACCCAGGACAGTGCGCTGTGCCATGAGACGCTCGGTGGAGGAGTTGGAATGACAGGGCGGCACGGTGGAACAGTGGTTGGCACTGCTGCCTCACTGCGTCAGGTACCCGGGTTCAGTTCTGGCCTCGGGGTCACGGTCTGTGTGGAGTTTGCAGGTTCTCCCAGTGCCTGCGTGGGTTTCCTCCAGGTGCTCCAGTTTCCTCCCACAGTCCAAAAGATGTGCAGGTTAGGTGGATGCTAAATTCTCCCTCAGTGTCCAAAGATGTGCGGGTTAGGGGGATTGGCCATGCTAAATTGCTCCTTCGTGTCCAAACATGTGTGGGTTAGGGGGATTGGCCATGCTAAATTGCCCCTTGGTGTCCAAACATGTGTGGGTTAGGGGGATTGGCCATGCTAAATTGCCCCTTAGTGTCCAAAGATGTGTGGGTTAGGGAGATTGGCCATGCTAAATTGCCCCTTAGTGTCCAAAGATGTGTGGGTTAGGGAGATTGGCCATGCTAAATTGCCCCTTAGTGTCCAAAGATGTGTGGGTTAGGGAGATTGGCCATGCTAAATTGCCCCTTAGTGTCCAAAGATGTGTGGGTTAGGGAGATTGGCCATGCTAAATTGCCCCTTAGTGTCCAAAGATGTGTGGGTTAGGGAGATTGGCCATGCTAAATTGCCCCTTAGTGTCCAAAGATGTGTGGGTTAGGGAGATTGGCCATGCTAAATTGCCCCTTGGTGTCTAAAGATGTGCGGGTTAGGGGGATTGGCTATGCTAAATTGCCCCTTGGTGTCCAATGATGAGCAGGTTAGGTGGAGCTAATGGGGGCGCCGCACTGCCAGGCAGGGCTGTCCTTTGGGATGGTGGGGGTAAATCTGAAGCTTCCCGTCTGCCCTCGGAGATGAATGTAAAAGATCCAATGCCCAACACTAGAAGGGGGGTGAGTGTTGGCGAGCGTGACCCCGTTCGCCCGCAGGAATGGGGGGGCGGAGGGGGGGGTTGTCAATATTTATTGCTCCATAAACACCACCAAAAATAAATGAGCAGTTATTTCATCACCCGGCTGCTTGCGACGGGGCTGATGTCTATCTGACAGGATCCCCACTTCACAAAGAAAAGAACCGTCGCTGATCGTTAATAGCCTCGAGGTGTCGGTGATGGCGCAAAGTGCTGGGGCAGAATGAGAAACTTTTAACCCAAACCATTTGCACAACACAACTGAAGCAAGCTTCCCGCTGGATGTCACAGCGCTGCAGCCCCCCCCCGCCCCCGGTGCTCTGCGATGTGGCAATCCACCTCCAGAGTGAAAGGGAGAGACTGACAGGTTGATACAGCACGGAGGGGACCCGCGAGATGGGGAAAGTGTCGGCCCACCGACCCCACTCGCAGGGCATGTCCCGCGAGAGCAGGAACCCGGGGCAGAGACTGGCGCGCGGTTTCGGGAGACCGTGCATTGGGGCGGCTGTCGAACTGGAAGGCCCTTCAGCCCATCGTGTCTGCACACAAACCGCCTGCCCATTCTCGCATCCCGCCTTCCAGCTCCTAGTCCACAGTAGGTTACAGCGCCTCAGGTGTATCTTCACAGGCTGGCACAGTGGTTGGCACTGCTGCCTCACAGCGCCAGGGACCCGGGTTCAATTCCCGGCTTGGGTCACTGTGTGTGGAGTTTGCACATTCTCCCCGTGTCTGCGTGGGTTTCCTCCGGGTGCTCCGGTTTCCTCCAACACTCCAAAGATGTGTAGGTTAGGTGGATTGGCTATGCTAAATTGTCCCTTAGTGTCCAAAGATGTGTAGGTTAGGTGGATTGGCCATGCTAAATTGTCCCTTAATGTCCAAAGATGTGTAGGTTAGGTGGATTGGCCATGCTAAATTGTCCCTTAGTGTCCAAAGATGTGTAGGTTAGGTGGATTGGCCATGCTAAATTGTCCCTTAGTGTCCAAAGATGTGTAGGTTAGGTGGATTGGCCATGCTAAATTGTCCCTTAGTGTCCAAAGATGTGCTGGTTAGGTGGATTGGCCGTGCTAAATTGTCCCTTAGTGTCCAAAGATGTGCAGGTTAGGTGGATCGGGCGTGCTAAATTCCTTCTCATAATATGTTTTGGGGTGGGAGGGGGAGTTTCAAATAAGACAATGAGACCATAAGAAATCGGAACAGGCGCAGGCCATTCGGCCCCTTGAGCCTGCTCCGCCATGCAACAAGATCAAGGCTAATCCAACATTCCTCCCATCCACTTCCCTGCCATTTCCCTTCATTCCCTGACTGGTCCAAAATCTACCTCAGCCTTAAACATTCACAAGGACTCTGCCCCACAGCTCCCTGTGGCAAAGAGTTCCAAAGATTCACAACCCTGAGATAAGAAATTCCTCCTCCGCTCAGTCTTCACTTGGCGCCCCTTTACTCTGAGACCGTGCCCCCTGGGCCGAGACTCTCCCACAAGGGGTAAGTGGGTCTCCCATTGAAGAGGGAGATGAGGAGGAATTTCTTCGCTCAGACGGTGGTCAGTCTGTGGAATTCTCCCCCTCCCCCACTCCCCCTCCCCGCCACAACCTCCTCTCCCCCACCCCACCTCCTCACTTTCTCCCCCACCCCCCAGACAGCAGTGGGAGCAGTGGCTCATTGAATATATCCAAAACAGAGGTGTTTTGGCACCCTATTTTAAAAAACATAGGAACAGGAGTAGGCCATTCAGCCCATCGAGCCCACTCCGCCATTCACTATGATCATGGCTGATTGACACTTCAATGCCTTTTTACAGCCACTATCTCCATAAACCTTTCCGTCAATGTGAATCCTGCTCCTAATTTGTACGAACGACTCAAGTCCCTCAATAAGGAACAACCGGGACACCACAACACTCAGCGGGTAAATAGGTGGGGTTACAGGGATCGGGCCAGGATGGGACTGTGGTCAGTTCAGGCTCGATGGGCCGAATGGCCTCTCTCTGCACTGGAGGAATTCCATGATTCTAACTCAAGAGGCCAACAACCAATGGGAGGGACGCAGCGGTACAAAGAAATGTCAGGTGAAAGAATGGGAGAGTCGTTATAGCCGGGGCTTCAATTACCCGGAGATCAGATTAGGATCATGGTAACATGAAGGGCAACGGGGAGGGGTCGCTGAGGAGTGCATCCCTGTTATTCTATATATAAACCACCCCGAACCCCTCGATTAGATTCCAGTCTGTAACTCACTCCCGGGTATCTGTTATTCTATATATAAACCACCCCGAACCCCTCGATTAGATTCCAGTCTCTACCTCACTCCTGGGTATCTGTTATTCTATATATAAACCACCCCGAACCCCTCGATTAGATTCCAGTCTGTAACTCACTCCCGGGTATCTGTTATTCTATATATAAACCACCCCGAACCCCTCGATTAGATTCCAGTCTGTAATTCACTCCCGGGTATCTGTTATTCTATATATAAACCCCCCGAACCCCTCGATTAGATTCCAGTCTGTAACTCACTACCGAGTATCTGTTATTCTATATATAAACCACCCGAACCCCTCGATTAGATTCCAGTCTGTAACTCACTCCTGGGTATCTGTTATTCTGTATATAAACCACCCTGAACCCCTCGATTAGATTCCAGTCTGTAACTCACTCCCGGGTATCTGTTATTCTATATATAAACCATCCCGAACCCTCGATTAGATTCCAGTCTGTAACTCACTCCCGGGTATCTGTTATTCTATATATAAACCACCCCGAACCCCTCGATTAGATTCCAGTCTGTAATTCACTCCCGGGAGTCTGTTATTCTATATGTAAACCCCCCCCGAACCCCTCGATTAGATTCCAGTCTGTAATTCACTCCCGGGTATCTGTTATTCTATATATAAACCCCCCGAACCCCTCGATTAGATTCCAGTCTGTAACTCACTCCCGAGTATCTGTTATTCTATACATAAACCATCCCGAACCCCTCGATTAGATTCCAGTCTGTAACTCACTCTCGGGTATCTGTTATTCTATATGTAAACCCCCCCCGAACCCCTCGATTAGATTCCAGTCTGTAACTCACTCCCGGGTATCTGTTATTCTGTATATAAACCACCCGAACCCCTCGATTAGATCCCAGTCTGTAACTCACTCCCGGGTATCTGTTATTCTATATATAAACCCCCCCCCGAACCCCTCGATTAGATTCCAGTCTGTAACTCACTCCCGGGTATCTGTTATTCTATATATAAACCATCCCGAACCCCTCGATTAGATTCCAGTCTGTAACTCTACTGGGAGTTGTCTCGGGCCTACTCTCACCTTGTTACCATGGCGATGCCCCTACCTGATTGGATGGAGCGGATGACATTGTCTCCGTCCTGGACAAAGGAGACGAGGGCCATCATCACGCCCATAGTGGAAGACAGCGCCTCCTCGTTGCCGTAGCGAGAGTAGATGGGCTTCCCCGCCTCGCTCAGCACGAAGACGTGCTTGCGGTGCTCCCTCCAGCTGTCTGCCGTCACGTCCTCGTTCCGCTGGGAGGGGGCTGGGGGTGGGCCCGGGCCCTGGAGGTCCCCCGGCTCCAGCGAGCCTCCGGGGAAGGCCGGGGTCCCGGGGAAGTCGCCCGAGTCCTCCGTGGCGTTGCCCGCTGAGCCCGAGTCGGAGAGGTCCTTCTCGCTGCCCTCGTCCTCGGGCGCTGGAGTGTGGGCCCCGTCGCCAGGCCGACTGCAGTCAGCGCCGTCGCTGCCCAGATAGAGGGCGTCCGCATCTGGTCAAACACAAACACACAATCAGCTTCTAACTTGAGGCACGGCAACGTGACAAACCCAACCCGCGCCCGGTGCCCACAGCCTGCGCCCGGCGCAATCAGCACTGCCCGCGCCCAGCGCAATCAGCACAGCCCGTGCCCACAGCCCGCGCCCGGCGCAATCAGCACAGCCCGTGCCCACAGCCCGCGCCCAGCGCAATCAGCACAGCCCGCACCCAGCACAATCAGCACAGCCCGTGCCCAGCACAATCAGCACAGCCCGTGCCCAGCACAATCAGCACAGCCCGTGCCCACAGCCCGCGCCCGGCACAATCAGCACACACCTCGTTTCACTTGCCCGAGATTTACGTGCATCAGGAAATAAAAACTACCCGGACTGAACTCATTAGAATGTGGCAAATCTGCCCGTGGGTAACGGGCAACATAACGTCTCGCGGGGTCGCACTCGGAGCCCAGATGGGCAGCATGCGACCCCCAGGCTGCAGAATGTCACTGCCGATCGAATTTTAAGGGTTCCAGTCAGGAGGAACAGGAGGAGGCCATTCAGCCCCTCTCGAGCCTGTTACACAGGAACAGGAGGAGGCCATTCAGCCCCTTGAACCCCCCACGAACAGCCTGACTCTCATTTTAAGATGTTGCCCCTTTGTCCTGAACTCCCCCTGCCCCCTCCCTCTCCATTGACCCGACAGGATCCGTTAACCACCTCAAATCCCCCCCCACACTCAGATCACCCCCTTAATCTCCCACACTCAAGGCAATGCATCCCCGGTCAGTGTGTCCCGTCCTCTCAGCCCCAGGTCCCCGCGTTGCTCCCAGCCTCACCTGCAGCTGCCTCCTCGCCCTGGCCCTCGGCACAGCTGGGGACGGGGGTCTCGGCTGTGGGAGGGGAGCTGGCGAGGGGAGGGGGCTCACCTGGAGCCGGCCTTTCCGCCTGACTCCTCAGACACCCGTCGTCCATCGCGACATCGGGATAGGAAGCTGCAGAAAGACAGAAACATGGTTAAAACACAGAGGGGACACCAGGGACAGGCAGTGCGCAACGGAAAGAGAGAGAGAGAGAGAGAGAGGGAGGAAGGGTAGCACGTGGGAGGGCGGGGAGGGGGTAGGGGCGGGGGGGGAGGGGGGCGACCGGGCGAGGGGGGGGGGGACCGCGGCGAGGGGGACCGCGGCGAGGGCGAGGGGGACCGCGGCGAGGGCGAGGGGGACCGCGGCGAGGGCGAGGGGGACCGCGGCGAGGGCGAGGGGGGGACCGCGGCGAGGGCGAGGGGGGGGACCGCGGCGAGGGCGAGGGGGGCGACCGCGGCGAGGGCGAGGGGGGCGACCGCGGCGAGGGGGGCGACCGCGGCGAGGGGGGCGACCGCGGCGAGGGGGGCGACCGCGGCGAGGGGGGCGACCGCGGCGAGGGGGGCGACCGCGGCGAGGGGGGCGACCGCGGCGAGGGGGGCGACCGCGGCGAGGGGGGCGACCGCGGCGAGGGGGGCGACCGCGGCGAGGGGGGCGACCGCGGCGAGGGGGGCGACCGCGGCGAGGGGGGCGACCGCGGCGAGGGCGAGGGGGGCGACCGCGGCGAGGGCGAGGGGGGCGACCGCGGCGAGGGCGAGGGGGGCGACCGCGGCGAGGGCGAGGGGGGCGACCGCGGCGAGGGCGAGGGGGGCGACCGCGGCGAGGGCGAGGGGGGCGACCGCGGCGAGGGCGAGGGGGGCGACCGCGGCGAGGGCGAGGGGGGCGACCGCGGCGAGGGCGAGGGGGGCGACCGCGGCGAGGGCGAGGGGGGCGACCGCGGCGAGGGCGAGGGGGGCGACCGCGGCGAGGGCGAGGGGGGCGACCGCGGCGAGGGCGAGGGGGGCGACCGCGGCGAGGGCGAGGGGGGCGACCGCGGCGAGGGCGAGGGGGGCGACCGCGGCGAGGGCGAGGGGGGCGACCGCGGCGAGGGCGAGGGGGGCGACCGCGGCGAGGGGGACACGGCGAGAGCGAGGGGGACACGGCGAGAGCGAGGGGGACACGGCGAGAGCGAGGGGGACACAGCAGGTTACAGAGGTAGGGAGGGTTGTCGGTGTTCGAGGAGGTTCGTGATAGGGAGGGTTGTCGGAGATTCCAGAGATAGGAAAATTTATAGGGGCTGGAAGAGGTTACAGAGCTTGGAAGGATTGAAGGGACTGGAAGACATTGCAGATATAGGGAGGGGTCTAGGGGCTGGAGGAGGTTACAGAGACAGGGAGGTTTGTAGGGGCTGGAGGAAGTTACAGAGATGGGGCGGGTTGTAGAGGCTGGAGGAGGTTTCAGAGAAAGCGAGGGTTGTAGGGATTGGAGGAGATTTCAGAGATAGGGAAGGTTGTTGGGGCTGGAGGAGGTTACAGAGATAGGGAGAGTTGTAGAGGCTGGAGGAGGTTCCAGAGATTGGGAGGGTTGTCGAGGCTGGAAGAGGTTAGCAACAGGGAGTGTTGTAGGGGCTGGAGGAATTTCAGAGATAGGGAGTGTTGTAGGGGCTGGAGGAGGTTTCAGAGAAAGGGAGAGTTGTAGGGTTTGGAGGGGGTTACAGAGATAGGGAGGGGTGTAGGAAGTTACAGAGATAGGGAGGGTTGTAGGGGCTGGAGGAGATTGCAGAGATAGGGAGGGGTGAAGGGGTTGGCAGGTTAGAGATAGGGAGGGTTGTAGGTGCTCAAGGAGGTTAGTGATAGCGAGGGTTGGAGAGGTTCGAGGAGATTACAGAGATAGGTTGGGTTGTCGGGGCTGGAGGAGGTTACAGAGATAGGTTGGGTTGTCGGGGCTGGAGGAGGTTACAGAGATAGGTTGGGTTGTCGGGGCTGGAGGAGGTTACAGAGATAGGTTGGGTTCTCGGGGCTGGAGGAGGTTACAGAGATAGGTTGGGTTGTCGGGGCTGGAGGAGGTTACAGAGATAGGTTGGGTTGTCGGGGCTGGAGGAGGTTACAGAGATAGGTTGGGTTGTCGGGGCTGGAGGAGGTTACAGAGATAGGTTGGGTTGTCGGGGCTGGAGGAGGTTACAGAGATAGGTTGGGTTGTCGGGGCTGGAGGAGGTTACAGAGATAGGGAGAGCATGAACTAAGGGTCGTGGATTTGAAAGTGGGTTGGGAGAAAACAGGAATCAAGTTCCGGTACAGGGTAGCACGGCTTCAAATGGGCTGACATTCTGGGAGAGTGTTTGACCGTTCCGGGAGAGGACAGGGGTCGGATCAATCGGGAAGAGGGGAGTGCACCCAGAGAGCCTCACCGCCAGGGGTAGAGGCTGCCCTGTCCACTATCTCTGGTGGCCTGCCATGATTACCTGCAGTGTGGGCAGACCCGCCGGCCGTGTCGCCCTCTGGATCGGCCGTGTTAGCGTTCATCTCTTGGTGCACAGAGGCTGCTGGCTTGACATCGCGGAGCTGGGCATCGCCACGGTTACTGCTGCCAAGTCGGCACTGAGGCTAAAAAGGGTGAGAAAGAATTCCCACTGAAGGTAGAGATTAACCATCAGTTCAGACGCGCCCTTCCCTCATTGCCCCTGCTCCACCGGACTCTCTTCCTGCGCTAACTCCGCTCTGTGGCGCACTTTCCTGCTGGGCTAATGCACAACTCAGTAAGTGCCGGAACATTCTCCCACAAAATGTTTTGACCACACCACCTCACATAGCAACGGACGACAAATTCCTCTCAGACCCGGCTCGGACCCCAGGGGCCGTGCGTTTCAGACACTTGTTCAGACTCGCGCTTCGGCGTCGGGGGGCCGGTGCCGAGGGAGCGCGGCGCTGTCGGGGGGGCCGGTGCTGAGGGAGCGCCGCGCCGTCGGGGGGCCGGTGCCGAGGGAGCGCCGCACCGTCGGGGGGCCGGTGCCGAGGGAGCGCCGCGCTGTCGGGGGGCCGGTGCCGAGGGAGCGCCGCGCTGTCGGGGGGCCGGTGCCGAGGGAGCGCCGCGCTGTCGGGGGGCCGGTGCCGAGGGAGCGCCGCGCTGTCGGGGGGCCGGTGCTGAGGGAGCGCCGCACCGTCGGGGGGCCGGTGCCGAGGGAGCGCCGCGCTGTCGGGGGGCCGGTGCCGAGGGAGCGCCACGCTGTCGGGGGGCCGGTGCCGAGGGAGCGCCGCGCTGTCGGGGGGGCCGGTGCCGAGGGAGCGCCGCGCTGTCGGGGGGCCGGTACCGAGGGAGCGCCGCACTGTCGGGGGGGCCGGTGCCGAGGGAGCGCCGCACTGTCGGGGGGGCCGGTGCCGAGGGAGCGCCGCACCATCGGGGGCTGGTGCCGAGGGAGCGCCGCACTGTCGGGGGGGGGCCGGTGCCGAGGGAGCGCCGCACCATCGGGGGCTGGTGCCGAGGGAGCGCCGCGCTGTCGGGGGGCTGGTGCTGAGGGAGCGCCGCACCATCGGGGGGCCGGTGCCAAGGGAGCGCCGCGCTGTCGGGGGGCCGGTGCCGAGGGAGCGCCGCGCTGTCGGGGGGCTGGTGCTGAGGGAGCGCCGCACCGTCGGGGGGCCGGTGCCGAGGGAGCGCCGCACTGTCGGGGGGGCCGGTGCCGAGGGAGCGCCGCGCTGTCGGGGGGGCCGGTGCCGAGGGAGCGCCGCGCTGTCGGGGGGCTGGTGCTGAGGGAGCGCCGCACCATCGGGGGGCTGGTGCCGAGGGAGCGCCGCACCGTCGGGGGGCCGGTGCCGAGGGAGGCCGCGCTGTCGGGGGGCCGGTAGAATCTTTTGGGTTCTGTTTAAGTCATGGTCCCTCCGTGACTGCCCCCTCTCATTTATGTAGAAGACAGCGCAGAAACTATCAACAGAATGGTGAGGTTAGTCGGGAGCAGGGATGGATGGAGGAGCGAGCAGGGTGTGTGTGGGGGGGAGGGGTGCGGATAAGTGGGGG
>NW_027594771.1:0-12978 GCF_964213995.1 Mustelus asterias | reverse complement strand
CCCGTCTCCCCTCTCTCTCTCTCTCTCCCCCGTCTCCCTCTCTCTCTCCTCTCCCCCGTCTCCCTCTCTCTCTCCCCCGGTCTCCCTCTCCCTCTCTCCCCCGTCTCCCTCTCTCTCTCCCCGTCTCCCTCTCTCTCTCCCCCGTCTCCCTCTCTCTCTCCCCGTCTCCCTCTCTCTCTCCCCGTCTCCCTCTCTCTCCCCCGTCTCCCTCTCTCTCTCTCCCCCGTCTCCCTCTCTCTCTCTCCCCCGTCTCCCCTCTCTCTCTCCCCCGTCTCCTCCCCCTCTCTCTCCCCCGTCTCCCTCTCTCTCTCCCCCGTCTCCCTCTCCTCTCCTCCTCTCCCCCGTCTCCCTCTCTCTCTCTCTCCCCCGTCTCCCTCTCCCTCTCTCCCCCGTCTCCCTCTCTCTCTCTCCCCTCCTCTCCTTCTCCCTCTCCCTCTCCCTCTCCCCCGTCTCCCTCTCCTCTCTCGTCTCCCTCTCCCTCCGTCTCCCTCTCTTCTCCCCTCGTCTCCCTCTCCTGTCTCTCTCTCTCTCCCTCCCTGTCTCTCTCTGTGCCAAGCAGCCTCAGTGATTCCTGAGGCAGTGACTGAGTGAGGAGCGTTGCTACTTACTGAATTCGATGAGTAACTTTCCGTAACCTCTCCTCTGATACGGTGGCAGGGTTAGGATACAAGCCACATTATAATCTTCCGTCGATTCCTTCTCCTACACAGGTGTTAAAAAAATGTGATATAAAACAGCAAACAAGACTGCAGAAGCGAATTCTAATCAGTTAGAAAAGAATATTTCTGTATAGTTTTTCAGCTCTTCAACATGTAGATGATGCAATAGCAAGACGGGGAAAAGGCTGATCGCAGAACGGAGAGGTTTATAACGCTCGGGGAAGATCAAACAGGCCAGGGGGGAGGGGCTATTTTCTCTAGAAAAGGGAAGGCTGAGGGGGGGACCCCGATCGAGGTCTTCAAGATGATGAAGAGGGTTTCGATCGGGGCGACGTAGAGAAGATGTTTCCACTTGTGTGGGGCAGAGACCAGGGGGGGCCGTCAATACAAGATAGTGACTGATAGATCCAATCGGGAACTCAGGAGAAACATCTTTACCCAGAGAGCGGGGAGAATGTGGGACTCGCTCCCACGGGGGGAGTGGGGGAGAATGTGGGACTCGCTCCCACGGGGGGAGTGGGGAGAATGTGGGACTTGCTCCCACGGGGGGAGTGGGGGAGAATGGGGGACTCGCTCCCACAGGGGGAGTGGGGGAGAATGTGGACTCGCTCCCACAGGGAGAGTGGGGGAGAATGTGGGATTCGCTCCCACGGGGAGAGTGGGGGAGAATGTGGAATTCGCTCCCACGGGGAGAGTGGGGGAGAATGTGGGACTCGCTCCCACGGGGCGGAGTGGGGGGAGAATGTGGGACTCGCTCCCGCGGGGGGAGTGGGGGAGAATGTGGGACTCGCTCCCATGGGGAGAATGTGGGACTCGGTCCCATGGGGGGAGTGGGGGGAATGTGGGACTCGCTCCCACGGGGGGGAGTGGGGGAGAATGTGGGACTCGCTCCCACGGGGGGGAGTGGGGGAGAATGTGGGACTCGCTCCCACGGGGGAGTGGGGGAGAATGTGGGACTCGCTCCCACGGGGGAGTGGGGGAGAATGTGGGACTCGCTCCCGCGGGGGGAGTGGGGGAGAATGTGGGACTCGCTCCCACGGGGGGAGTGGGGGGAGAATGTGGGACTCGCTCCCGCGGGGGGAGTGGGGGAGAATGTGGGACTCGCTCCCGCGGGGGGAGTGGGGGAGAATGTGGGACTCGCTCCCGCGGGGAGTGGGGGAGAATGTGGGACTCGCTCACACGGGGAGTGGGGGAGAATGTGGGACTCGCTCCCACGGGGGGAGTGGGGGAGAATGTGGGACTCGCTCCCACGGGGGGAGTGGGGGAGAATGTGGGACTCGCTCCCACGGGGGGAGTGGGGGAGAATGTGGGACTCGCTCCCACGGGGGGAGTGGGGGAGAATGTGGGACTCGCTCCCACGGGGGGGAGTGGGGAGAATGTGGGACTCGCTCCCACGGGGGGGAGTGGGGAGAATGTGGGACTCGCTCCCACGGGGGGAGTGGGGGAGAATGTGGGACGCTCCCAGCCTGTACAGAGCTGTCTCTACGTTACACCGTTAGCCGCAGTGGGAGACAGTGAGCAGCTGCCTACCTTTGAGAAGTAGCCAACAATGTGGAAACCTTTGCAGTCGTATTCGGTCATAACGTAGAACAGGAAGGGGTCTGTGTCGTAATACAGGGTCTTGTGGTCCAGGAAACACTTGGCCAAGAGACACAAGTTCTGAGAGTAATTCTGTGCACAGTGGGTAATAAAAGCAGCAATGAGAGCACGCAGACACATCCGTCCTTCCTCCCCTACCCCACCCCCAGCCTCTCCACACACTGGGGAGCATTGTGAGCAGCACTGGGCCCCCCTGTATCTAAGGAAGGATGTGCCGGCCTTGGAAAGGGTCCAGAGGAGGTTCACAAGAATGATCCCTGGAATGAAGAGCTTGTCGTATGAGGAACGGTTGAGGACTCTGGGTCTGTACTCGTTTAGAAGGATGAGGGGGGGATCTTATTGAAACTTACAGGATACTGCGAGGCCTGGATAGAGTGGACGTGGAGAGGATGTTTCCACTAGTAGGAAAAACTAGAACCAGAGGGCACAACCTCAGGCTAAAGGGACAATCCTTTAAAACAGAGATGAGGAGGAATTGTTTCAGCCAGAGAGTGGTGAATCTGTGGAACTCTTTGCCGCAGAAGGCTGTGGAGGCCGGGTCATTGAGTGTCTTTAAGACAGAGATAGATAGGTTCTTGATTAATAAGGGGATTGGGGGAAAAGGCAGGAGAATGGGGATGAGAAAAATATCAGCCATGATTGAATGGCGGAGCAGACTCGATGGGCCGAGTGGCCTCATTCTGCTCCTATGTCTGATGGTGAGGCTACAGACAGACTCCAGCCCCTCACCCTCGGTATCGCTGGCCAGGAAATGCCCTGCCTCTTGGTGAGCCGCCTTCTTGAACCTGCCGCAGTCCCTGGAGTGCAGTCCAGGTGAATTAGCCATGGGAAATGTGCGGGGTTACAGGGATAGGGCGGGGCAGAGGGCCTGGGTAAGATGCTCTGTCAGAGACCCAGTGCAAACTCGATGGGCTGAATGGCCTCTTCTGCACTGTCGGGATTCTACGCAAGTCCCACCCACCATGCTGTAGGGAGGGAGTTCCAGGATTGTGATTGGACATCAGTCAGTCCCCGTGTGGTGTAGGTACACCCACTGTGCTATTAGGGAGGGAGTTCCGGGATTGTGATTGGACCTCAGTCAGTCCCCGTGTGGTGTAGGTACACCCACTGTGCTGTTAGGGAGGGAGTTCCGGGATTTTGACCCCAGCCACAGTGAAGGAACGGCCGATATATTTCCAAGTCGGGATGGTGAGTGGCTCGGAGGGGGAGCTTGCAGGTGGGGGTGTTCCCCATGTGTCTGCTGCCCCCCTTCATAGAAACCCTACACTGCAGAAGGAGGCAATTCGGCCCATCGAGTCTGCCCCGACCACAATCCCACCCAGGCCCTACCCCCACATATTTACCCGCTAATCCCTCTAACCTACGCATCCCAGGACTCTAAGGGGCAATTTTTAACCTGGCCAATCAACCTAACCCGCACATCTTTCGACTGTGGGAGGAAACCGGAGCACCCGGAGAAAATCCACGCAGACACGGGGAGAATGTGCAAACTCCACACAGACAGTGATCTGAGCCGGGAATCGAACCCGGGACCCTGGAGCTGTGAAGCAGCAGTGCTAACCACTGTGCTACCGTGCCGCCCTTGTTCTTCTAGATGGTAGAGGTGGCGGGTTTGGAAGGTGCTGTGGAAGGAGCCTTCGTGAGTTCACAGAATCATAGAATCCCTACAGTGCAGAAGGAGGCCATTCGGCCCATCGAGTCTGCACCGACCACAATCCCACCCAGGCCCCATCCCCATAACCCCATGTATTTACCCGAGCTAGTCCCCCTGACACTAAGGGGCAATTTAGCACGGCCAATCCACCTACCCCGCACATCTTGGGACTGTGGGAGGAAACCGGAGCACCCGGTGGAAACCCATGCAGACACGGGGGGAACGTGCAGACTCCACACAGACAGTGACCCGAGGCCGGGAATCGAAACAGGGTCCCTGGCGCTGTGAGGCAGCAGCGCTAAACCACTGTGCCACCGTGCCGTCCAGTGCATCTTGTAGATGGTTCACACGGCTGTCACTGTGCGTCGGGGGTGGAGGGAGTGAGTGTTTGTGGTTAGCGTGTCGATCGAGCGGGGCTGCTTTGTCCTGGATGGTGTCGAGCTTCTGGAACCTTGTTGGAGCCGCATCCTGCAGGAGATCCGGTGTGGACAGTGGACAGAAGTTTGCAATTGCAGGAAGGCAGTTTATCCCAAGACATGCCCTGTCCACCTGCAGATACCCGAGACGCTCCAGGGGAGTCACTGGAAGGTGACAGGAGAGCTGATTGGTCCCTTCCTGAACACTGGGGTCCTGAGGCACACAGCAAGCCAGTGAGATCAGTGACCTCAATGCTGCCTGCGATGATGTGGTTCCCTATCATAGGGACAGCTTGTGGGCAGCACTCTCTCTCTCCCACCCTCCCCCTCCCCACTCTCTCTCTCTTTCCCTCTCCACCAACCCCCCCACACCCCGCCCCACTCTCTCTCTCCCCGGGTTAGCGCTGCTGCCTCAAAGCGCCAGGGGTTCGATTCCCGGCTTGGGTCACTGTCTGTGCGGAGTCTGCACATTCTCCCCGTGTCTGCGTGGGTTTCCTCCGGGTGCTCCGGTTTCCTCCCACAGTCAGAAAGACGTGCTGGTTCGCGTGCATTGGCCGTGCTAAATTCTCCCTCAGTGTAACCCGAACAGGCGCCGGAGTGTGGGCGACTCGGGGATTTTCACTGTAACTTCATTGCAGTGTTAATGTTAACCTACTTGTGACACTAATAAATGAACTTAAAACTCTGTCTCTCTCTGTCATTTAAGAGACAGAGTGACCTGGGATTAAACTCCTGTTCCAGGGATTTAAGATCATAATCCTCGGAGCTAATCCCCAGAGTCAGCACCGAGGGAGCACCGCACTGTGGGAGGGTCAGCACCGAGGGAGCACCGCACTGTGGGAGGGTCAGTGCTGAGGGAGCGCCGCACTGTGGGAGGGTCAGTGCTGAGGGAGCGCCGCACTGTGGGAGGGTCAGTGCTGAGGGAGCGCCGCACTGTGGGAGGGTCAGTGCTGAGGGAGCGCCGCACTGTGGGAGTGTCAGTGCTGAGGGAGCGCCGCACTGTGGGAGTGTCAGTGCTGAGGGAGTGCCGCACTGTGGGAGGGTCAGTGCTGAGGGAGCGCCGCACTGTGGGAGGATCAGTGCTGAAGGGTACAGATATCATTCAGAAGTTACTCACCTTGTTTTTTCTGCCGTCAATTTCGAAGAAGGAAATGGTTCCTTTTCGGTAAATCTCATTTCCAGGTGGGTGTCGCAGGTTACATTTGGTCTGACAGGAAGGAAGAGCAAGTGGACGCTGTTAGTGTCGGAATGGATATCGTTTAGAGAACAGTTTACACGTCACTGTAAAAACATCAGGACGGACTGACGGCACGGTAGCACAGTGGGTTAGCACTGCTGCCTCACAGCGCCAGGGACCCGGGTTCGATTACCGGCTCGGGTCACTGTCTGTGTGGAGTCTGCACGTTCTCCCCGTGTCTGCGTGGGTTTCCTCCGGGTGCTCCGGTTTCCTCCCACAGTCCAAAGATGTGGAGGTAAGGTGGATTGGCCGTGCTAATTTGCCCCTTAGTGTCAGGGGGATCAGTAGAGTAAATGTGTGGGGTTATGGGGGTAGGGCCTGGGTGATTTGTGGTCAGTGCAGACTCGATGGGCCCAATGGCCTCCTTCCGCACCGTCGGGATTCTATGATTCTTAATCACATCCTTTCCAATTCCGAGCACTCCCGCCCACCCCCCACAACCACCAGCTGGAGTTAGTCACTCCCACCCTGCCCTCCAGTGTCGGAGCTTTTAGGGGGTACAGTGCTCTGCGTGGGGTGGGGGGGGGGGGGTCCCTGCTGTGTCAGCCCCTCCCCTGAGTCAGACCCTCCCTCCAGTCAGACAGTCCACGGGAGCGAGCCCCATTTGCACAGGCCTACGCAGTACCACCCAGGCCGCATGTCGCACTGCTGAGCGGTGCTGCGGGCATGCGGCAGCGTCAGAGGCGGTTGCGGTGGGCTCCATCTTAGAATAGAATAGAACAGTACAGCACAGAACAGGCCCTTCGGCCCACGATGTTGTGCCGAGCTTTATCTGAAACCAAGATCAAGCTATCCCACTCCCTATCATCCTGGTGTGCTCCATGTGCCTATCCAATAACCGCTTAAATGTTCCTAAAGTGTCTGACTCCACTATCACTGCAGGCAGTCCATTCCACACCCCAACCACTCTCTGCGTAAAGAACCTACCTCTGATATCCTTCCTATATCTCCCACCACGAACCCTATAGTTATGCCCCCTTGTAATAGCTCCATCCACCCGAGGAAATAGTCTTTGAACGTTCACTCTATCTATCCCCTTCATCATTTTATAAACCTCTATTAAGTCTCCCCTCAGCCTCCTCCGCTCCAGAGAGAACAGCCCTAGCTCCCTCAACCTTTCCTCATAAGACCTACCCTCCAAACCAGACAGCATCCTGGTAAATCTCCTCTGCACTCTTTCCAGCGCTTCCACATCCTTCTTATAGTGAGGTGACCAGAACTGCACACAATATTCCAAATGTGGTCTCACCAAGGTCCTGTACAGTTGCAGCATAACCCCACGGCTCTTAAACTCCAACCCCCTGTTAATAAAAGCTAACACACTATAGGCCTTCTTGCTCCCTGGGTGAACATTCCCGGGTGCGAAGGAGGGCCAGAGCCCAGAGAAACATTCGTCCCTCAGTTCACAGCGAGGGATTCCGAGGCCCAGTGGAATCTTGTCCTTTACTGCAAGGCGAATGGGATAGAACAGCTGGGACAATGAACAGGAACTCGGAGCAGTCGACCATTCAGCTCCTCCAGCCTGTTCCACCGTTCAATGGGGGTGACACAGTGGGTTAGCACTGCTGCCTCACGGCTCCAGGGACCCGGGTTCGATTCCCGGCCTTGGGTCACTGTCTGTGCGGAGTCTACACATTCTCCCCGTGTCTGCGTGGGTTTCCTCCGGGTGCTCCGGTTTCCTCCCACAGTCTGAAAGACGTGCTGGTGAGGTGCTAAATTCTCCCTCCCTGTTACCCGAACAGGAGTGTGACAGCTAGGGGAATTTCACAGTAACTTCATTGCAGTGTTAATGTAAGCCTTACTTGTGACACTAATAAATAAACTTTAACAGTACGATTATGGCTGATCTAATCTCAGCCTCACCTCTGCCTTCCCGCCCGCTCTCCATAACCCTTCACCCCCTATCTACCTGCTCCTTCAACATGTTCACTGTTCCAGCATCCACTACAGCTGGAGTGACCACATCTGGAACACTGTACAGTTCTTCAAAGTTTATGTTTACTTATTAGTGTCACAGGTCGGCTGACCCTAACACTGCAATGAAATTACTGTGAAAATCTCCATTTTGGTGACACCAGTTGCATTGTGGGTCTTACCCAGTTGGCCTCAGTCCCCCTCCCTCGAGCCACTCCCTCTCCCTCGAGGCGGCTCCGCAGGGAGCCCTCGGCCTGACTGGTTGCCCGAGGGAGGCTCCAACCCCGCTGAGGACCCCCAACCCCTCCACAGGAACCGACCGCCCATTGGGCCCCGAGAGAGGCCACAGGCTGCTGCAAGGGATGCTGGGAGTGAACCATCACGGTCAACGTGAGAGAGAGACAGAGAGACAGAGAGAGACAGAGAGAGACAGTGACAGAGAGACAGTGACAGAGAGACAGAGAGACAGAGAGACAGAGAGACAGTGACAGAGAGAGACAGTGACAGAGAGAGACAGTGACAGAGAGACAGTGACAGAGAGACAGAGAGAGACAGAGAGAGACAGAGAGAGACAGAGAGAGACAGAGAGAGACAGAGAGAGACAGTGACAGAGAGACAGAGAGAGAGAGACAGAGAGACAGAGAGACAGAGAGACAGAGACAGTGACAGAGAGACAGAGAGAGACAGAGAGAGACAGAGAGAGACAGAGAGAGACAGAGAGAGACAGAGAGAGACAGAGAGAGACAGAGAGAGACAGTGACAGAGAGACAGTGACAGAGAGACAGTGACAGAGAGACAGTGACAGAGAGACAGTGACAGAGAGACAGTGACAGAGAGACAGTGACAGAGAGACAGTGACAGAGAGACAGAGAGAGACAGTGACAGAGAGACAGAGAGACAGAGAGAGACAGTGACAGAGAGACAGTGACAGAGAGACAGAGAGAGACAGTGACAGAGAGACAGTGACAGAGAGACAGTGACAGAGAGACAGAGAGAGACAGTGACAGAGAGACAGAGAGAGACAGTGACAGAGAGACAGTGACAGAGAGACAGAGAGAGACAGTGACAGAGAGACAGTGACAGAGAGACAGAGAGAGACAGTGACAGAGAGAGACAGTGACAGAGAGAGACAGTGACAGAGAGACAGTGACAGAGAGACAGTGACAGAGAGACAGTGACAGAGAGACAGTGACAGAGAGACAGTGACAGAGAGACAGTGACAGAGAGACAGAGAGAGAGTGACAGAGAGAGAGTGACAGAGAGACAGTGACAGAGAGACAGTGACAGAGAGACAGTGACAGAGAGACAGTGACAGAGAGACAGTGACACAGAGACAGTGACACAGAGACAGTGACACAGAGACAGTGACACAGAGACAGTGACAGAGAGACAGTGACAGAGAGACAGAGAGAGACAGTGACAGAGAGAGACAGTGACACAGAGACAGTGACACAGAGACAGTGACACAGAGACAGTGACACAGAGACAGTGACACAGAGACAGTGACACAGAGACAGTGACACAGAGACAGAGAGAGACGGTGACAGAAAGACGGTGACAGAGAGACGGTGACAGAGAGACGGTGACAGAGAGACGGTGACAGAGAGACGGTGACAGAGAGACGGTGACACAGAGACGGTGACACAGAGACGGTGACACAGAGACGGTGACACAGAGACGGTGACACAGAGACGGTGACACAGAGACGGTGACACAGAGACGGTGACACAGAGACGGTGACAGAGAGACGGTGACAGAGAGACGGTGACAGAGAGACGGTGACAGAGAGACGGTGACAGAGAGACGGTGACAGAGAGACGGTGACAGAGAGACGGTGACAGAGAGACGGTGACAGAGAGACGGTGACAGAGAGACGGTGACAGAGAGACGGTGACAGAGAGACGGTGACAGAGAGACGGTGACAGAGAGACGGTGACAGAGAGACGGTGACAGAGAGACGGTGACAGAGAGACGGTGACAGAGACAGAGAGACAGAGACAGAGAGAGACAGAGACAGAGAGAGACAGAGACAGAGAGACAGAGACAGACAGAAACAGACAGACAGAGACAAAGAGACAGACTTTAAAGTATATTTATTAGTGTCAAAAGTGGGCTTACATTAACGCTGCAATGAAGTTACTGTGAAAATCCCCGAGTCGCCACACTCCAACACCTATTCGGGTACACTGAGGGAGAATTTAGCAAGGCCAATGCACCCAACCAGTACGTCTTTGGACATTAAGGGGCAATTTAGCATGGACAATCCACCTAACCCGCACACCTTTCAGACTGTGGGAGGAAACCGGAGCACCCGGAGGAAACCCACGCAGACACGGGGAGAACGTGCAGACTCCACACAGACAGTGACCCGAGCCGGGAATCGAACCCGGGTTCCTGGTGCCTGTGAGGCAGCAGTGCTAACCCACTGTGCCACCGTGCTGGCCTCGTAAATGAGCAAAAGTACATAACTGCATTAGAAACAGCTCAGAGAGGGTTCGCTGGGCTGATTCCTGGTGGGGACGGGGGGAGCGGGGGTTTGTCTCACGGGGAAAGGTTTGGGCAGGTTGGGGTCTGTACCCCCCATTGCAGTTCAGCAGAATGAGAGGGGATCTTATTGAGACAGATCCCATTCTGAGCGGGGAGGGGGTGTGTCAGGGTGGATGCTGAGAGGCTGTTTTCCCCCCTCGTGGGGGGAATCTGGAACGAGAGGGGGCACAGTTTAGTCATAAGGGGGTTTGTCTTCCATTTGACAGGGGTGAGGAGGAATCGTTTCTCTGAGGAGTGAGGGGCCGAATGGCCTGCTCCTGCTCCGAATCTGCATGTCCACATCTGGCCAGGAGTTTGTACAGCTGATGTGGAATACAGCCGCTCTGAATGCTGACAGAACAAGAATACAGATTCACTGGAAATGATTCAGAGATGTATCACGGCAGTAAGATTTAGAGATAGGGTTAGAGGATTAGGGTTTGTGTTAGGATTTGGGTATCCAGTGGCATTCCCGTCACTGAATCCCCCACTATCAACATCCTGGGGGTTACCATCACTGAATCCCCCACTATCAACATCCTGGGGGTTCCCATTGACCAGAAACTGAGCTGGACCCAGCCATATAAATACTGTGGCTCCCAGAGCAGGTCAAAGGCTGGGAATCCTGCGGAGAGTAACTCACCTCCTGACTCCCCAAAGCCTGTCCACCATCTACAAGGCACAAGTCAGGAGTGTGATGGAATACTCCCCACTTGCCTGGATGGGTGCGGCTCCAACAACACTCAAGAAGCTCGACACCATCCAGGACAAAGCAGCCCCGCTCGATCCACACGCTAACCACAAACACTCACTCCCCCTACCCCCGACGCACAGTGACAGCCGTGTGAACCGTCTACAAGATGCACCGCAGCGACTCACCAAGGCTCCTTCCACAGCACCTTCCAAACCCACCGCCTCTACCATCGAGAAGGACAAGGGGGGGGCAGCAGACACATGGGGAACACCCCCACCTGCAAGTTCCCCCTCCAAGTCACTCACCATCCCGACTTGGAAACATATCGGCCGTTCCTTCACTGTGGCTGGGGTCAAAATCCTGGAACTCCCTCCCTAACAGCACTGTGGGTGTACCTACACCACACGGGGACTGCAGCGGGTTCAAGATGGCGGCTCACCCACCCCCTTTTCAAGGGGCAATTAGGGACTGGTAATAAACGCTTGACCAGCCAGAGACACCCACATCCCAATAAATTGTTAAAAATTGAAGGCGGGGGTAGCTGGATAAACACATGAGGGGGAAAGGGATAGAAGGAGATGGTGATAGGGAGGGGGGAGGAGGCTGGTGTGGGGCAGAAACACTAGCAGATGGGCCGAATGGGATTGTGGTCGGTGCAGACTCGATGGGCCGAATGGCCTCCTTCTGCACTGTAGGGCTTCTATGATTTCTATTTCTATGAATGGCCTGATTCTGTGCTGTTTAATCGCCTGTGACAAGTCGGCTTACATTAACACTGCAATGAAGTTACTGTGAGAATCCCCTAGTCGCCCACACTCCGGCGCCTGTTCGGGTTACACTGAGGGAGAATTTAGCACGGCCAATGCACCCTAACCAGCACGGTCTTTCGGACTGTGGGAGGAAACCGGAGCACCCGGAGGAAACCCACGCAGACACGGGGAGAACGTGCAGACTCCACACAGACAGTGACCCGAGGCCGGGAATCGAACCCGGGTCCCTGGCGCGGTGAGGCAGCAGTGCTAACCACTGTGCCACCTGGTCCTTGCCATCCAGGCCCTCACCCCTTGACCCCACTCCATGCCACGGTGGCACAGTGGTTGGCACTGCTGCCTCACAGCGCCAGGGACCCGGGTTCGATTCCCGGCCAATGCACCCTAACCCGCACGTCTCTCGGACTGTGGGAGGAAACCAGAGCACCCGGAGGAAACCCACGCAGACACGGTGGGGAGAACGTGCAGACTCCGCACAGACAGTGACCCGAGGCCGGGAATCGAACCCGGGTCCCTGGCGCGGTGAGGCGGCAGTGCTAAACCCACGGTGCGAACACAAGACTTTCCTTTACGAAGGGGACACGTGGGAGTGTAGGGGGTGGGGCGGGGGGGGTGTCGCCACACCCGGTCAGCGTGACGGGCCGCTTTGACAGACTTTCCTTACCCCTCAGCTGCTCGCGGCGCGCCCTGGAAACTCACCAGGTGCCTCTGCAGGCACTTGAGGCTCTTCAGATACTTGAGGCAGAACTCGCAGAGGTACAGGACAGGCAGGGAGGTCAGCTCCTGCGGGTAAGGCGAGAAGTACCAGGGTTTGAGGCGGTGCCGGCCTAGCTCGATGCACTCGATGTTCTTCATTCGCGTCACTATATCATCGTGGCTGCGGTCGGAGACCAGGCTGCCCGTCATGCGGGGGGCGGAGGGGATGCCATCTGAGCTGTCCTGGGAGTCCTGTCGCAGAGGAGGGTGGACATCAAAGGGGGAGGTGTGGGGGAGGGGGGGGGGGAAGAAACAGCAGGACTGTAGTTATACCGGTTCACGGGGACGCCCCTCTCTCTCGCACCCCCCACCCCCCCCCCGACCTCGCGCAGGAAGGAGTTACTTTTGATTCAGAGTCGGTTAGAGGCGGGAGGCAGTTAGAGGGCTTTGTGATGTCATCAGTCCGCGTCCGTCACACCGCCGGCCTCGCGGTGACATCGTAAAAGGGCGCCGGGGGAAGGGGGGGGGAGACAGCGCCTCGCTCGGTCGACAGGAGCCGTGTCATACAGACCATTCGACCCATCCACTCTGTGCTGGTGTTTATGCCCCACACGGGCCTCCCTCTCACCCCTCTCTGCAACTCCCTCCCCACCGCAGCCCATCCCATCACCTTCTTCTATTCCTCTCACCCTCATGTGTTTATCCAGCTTCCCCCCTGAAACATATCGATACTATTTACCTCGAGCACTCCCAGTGGGAGTGAGTCCCACATTCTCCCCACTCCCCCGTGGGAGCGAGTCCCACATTCTCCCC